>NW_027043530.1:0-80479 GCF_036013475.1 Columba livia | reverse complement strand
GGGACAAATAAAGGAGAAAGAAAGCCCAAAGAAAGGCCAAAGAAAGGGGAAAGAAAGCCCAAAGAAAGAGGAAATAAAGACCAAAGAAAGGGGAAAGAAAGCCCAAAGAAAGGGGAATGAAAGCCCAAAGAAAGCCCAAAGAAAGCCCAAAGAAAGCCCAAAGAAAGCCCAAAGAAAGAGGAAAGAAGCCCAAAGAAAGGGGAAAGAAAGGGGGAAAGAAAGGGGAAAGAAAGGGGAAAGAAAGGGGGAAGAAAGGGGAAAAGAAAGGGGAAAGAAAGCCCAAAGAAAGGGGAAAGAGAAAGCCCAAAGAAAGGGGAAAGAAAGCCCAAAGAAAGCCCAAGAAAGCCCAAAGAAAGGGGAAAGAAAGCCCAAAGAAAGCGGAAAGAAAGCCCAAAGAAAGGGGAAAGAAAGCTCGAAGAAAGGGGAAAGAAAGCCCAAAAAAAGGGGAAAGAAAGGGGAAAGAAAGGGAAAGAAAGCCCAAAGAAAGGGGAAAGAAAGCCCAAATAAAGCCCAAAGAAAGGGGAAAGAAAGGAGAAAGAATGGAGAAAGAAAGGGGAAAGAAATGGGAAAGAAAGGGGAAAGAAAGGGGAAAGAAAGCCCAAAGAAAGGGGAAAGAAAGGGGAAAGAAAGCCCAAAGAAAGGGGAAAGAAAGCCCAAAGAAAGGGGGAAAGAAAGCCCAAAGAAAGGGAAAGACAGCCAAAGAAAGCCCAAAGAAAGGGGAAAGAAAGCCCAAAGAAAGCCCAAAGAAAGGGGAAAGAAAGCCCAAAGAAAGCCAAAGAAAGGGGAAAGAAAGCCAAAGAAAGGAGAGAGAAAGCCCAAAGAAAGCCCAAAGAAAGGGGGAAAGAAAGCCCAAAGAAAGGGGAAAGAAAGCCCCAAAGAATGGGAAAGAAAGCCCAAAGAAAGGGGAAAGAAAGCCCAAAGAAAGCCCAAAGAAAGGGGAAAGAAAGCCCAAAGAAAGGGGGAAAGAAAGCCCCAAAGAAAGGAGAGAGAAAGCCCAATGAAAGCCCAAAGAAAGGGGAAAGAAAGCCAAAGAAAGGGAAAGAAAGCCCAAAGAAAGCCCAAAGAAAGGGGAAAGAAAGGGGAAAGAAAGGGGAAAGAAAGGGGAAAGAAAGGGGAAAGAAGGCCTAAAGAAAGGGGAAAGAAAGCCCAAAGAAAGGGGAATGAATGCCCAAAGAAAGGGGATGGAAAGCCCAAAGAAAGCCCAAAGAAAGGGGAAAGAAAGCCCAAGAAAGGGGAAAGAAAGCCCAAAGAAAGGTGAAGAAAGCCAAAAGAAAAGGGAAAGAAAGCCCAAAGAAAGGGGCAAGAAAGCCCAAAGAAAGGAGAAAGAAAGCCAAAGAAAGTGGAAAGAAAGCTCAAAGAAAGGGGAAAGAAAGCCCAAAGAAAGCTCAAAGAAATTGCAAAGAAGGCACAAAGAAAGGGGAAAGAAAGCCCAAAGAAAAGGGAAAGAAAGCCCAAAGAAAGCCCAAGGAAAGGGGAAAGAAAGCCCAAAGAAAGGGGAAAGAAAGCCCGAAGAAAGGGGAAAGAAAGCCCAAGGAAAGGGGAAAGAAAGCCCAAAGAAAGGGGAAGGAAAGCCCAAAGAAAGGGGAAAGAAAGCCCAAAGAAAGGGGAAAGAAAGCCCAAAGAAAGGGGAAGGAAAGCCTAAAGAAAAGGGAAAGAAAGCCAAAAGAAAGGGGAAAGAAAGCCCAAAGAAAGGAGAAAGAAAGCCCAAAGAAAGTGGAAAGAAAGCTCAAAGAAAGGGGAAAGAAAGCCCAAAGAAAGCTCAAAGAAATTGCAAATAAGGCACAAAGAAAGGGGAAAGAAAGCCCAAAGAAAGGGGAAAGAAAGCCCAAAGAAAGGGGAAGGAAAGCCCAAAGAAAGCCCAAAGAAAGGGGGAAAGAAAGCTCAAAGAAAGGGAAAGAAAGCCCAAAGAAAGGCGAAAGAAAGCCCAAAGAAAAGGGGAAAGAAAGCCCAAAGAAAGGGGAAAGAAAGCCCAAAGAAAGCGGAAGGAAAGCCCAAAGAAAGCCCAAAGATAGGGGAAAGAAAGCCCAAAGAAAGGGGAAAGAAAGCCCAAAGAAAGGAGAAAGAGAGCCCAAAGAAAAGGGAAAGAAGCCCAAAGAAAGGGGAAGGAAAGCCCAAGAAAGCCCAAAGAAAGGGGAAAAAATCCCAAAGAAAGGGGAAAGAAAGAACAAAGAAAGCCCAAAGAAAGGGGAAAGAAAGCACAAAAAAAAGGGGAAAGAAAGCCCAAAGAAAGGGGAAAGGAAATCCCAAAGAAAGCCCAAAGAAAGGGGAAAGAAAGCCCAAAGAAAGGGGAAAGAAAGCCCAAAGAAAAGCCCAAAGAAAGCCCAAAGAAAAGAGGAAAGAAAGCCCAAAGAAAGGGGAAAGAAAGCCCAAAGAAAGCCCAAAGAAAGGGGAAAGAAAGCCCAAAGAAAGCCCAAGAAAGGGGAAAGAAAGCCCAAAGAAAGAGGAAAGAAAGCCCAAAGAACGGGGAAAGAAAGCCCAAAGAAAGCCCAAAGAAAGCCCAAGAAAGAGGAAAGAAAGCCAAAAGAAAGGGGAAAGAAAGGGGAAGAAAGGGAAAGAAAGGGGAAAGAAAGGGGGAAGAAAAGGGGAAAGAAAGGGGAAAGAAAGCCCAAAGAAATGGGAAAGAAAGCCCAAAGAAAGGGGAAAGAAAGCCCAAGAAAGCCCAAAGAAAGCCCAAGAAAGGGGAAAGAAAGCCCAAAGAAAGCGGAAAGAAAGCCCAAAGAAGGGGAAAGAAAGCACAAAGAAAGGGGAAAGAAAGCCCAAAGAAAGGGGAAAGAAAGCCCAAAGAAAGGGAAAGAAAGCCCAAAGAAAGCCCAAAGAAAGGGGAAAGAAAGGGGAAAGAATGGGGAAAGAAAGGGGAAAGAAAGGAAAAGAAAGGAGAAAGAATGGGGAAAGAAAGGGCAAAGAAATGGAAAGAAAGGGGAAAGAAAGGGGGAAAGAAAGGGGAAAGAAAGCCCAAAGAAAGGGGAAAGAAAGCCCAAAGAAAGGGTAAAGAAAGCCCAAAGAAATGGGAAAGAAAGCCCAAAGAAAGGGGAAAGAAAGCCCAAAGAAAGGGGAAAGAAAGCCCAAAGAAAGGGGAAAGAAAGCCCAAAGAAAGCCCAAAGAATGCTCAAAGAAAGCCCAAAGAAAGGGGAAAGAAAGCCCAAAGAAAGCCCAAAGAAAGGGGAAAGAAAGCCCAAAGAAGGCAAAGAAAGGGGAAAGAAAGCCAAAGAAAGGAGAGAGAAAGCCCAAAGAAAGCCCAAAGAAAGTGGAAAGAAAGCCCAAAGAAAGGGGAAAGAAAGCCAAAGAAAGCCCAAAGAAAGCGGAAAGAAAGGGGAAAGAAAGGGGAAAGAAAGGGGAAAGAAAGGGGAATGAAAGCCCAAAGAAAGGGGATGGAAAGCCCAAAGAAAGCCCAAAGAAAGGGGAAAGAAAGCCCAATGAAAGGGGAAAGAAAGCCCAAAGAAAGGCGAAAGAATGTCCAAAGAAAAGGGAAAGAAAGCCCAAAGAAACGGGAAAGAAAGCCCAAAGAAGGAGAAAGAAAGCCCAAAGAAAGGGGAAAGAAAGCTCAAAGAAAGGGGGAAAGAAAGCCAAAAGAAAGCTCAAAGAAATGGCAAAGAAGGCACAAAGAAAGGGGAAAGAAAGCCCAAAGAAGGGAAAGAAAGCCCAAAGAAAGGGGAAAGAAAGCCCAAAGAAAGCCAAAGAATGCCCAAAGAAAGCCCAAAGAAAGGGGAAAGAAATCCCAAAGAAAGCCCAAAGAAAGGGGAAAGAAAGCAAGATGCCAAAGAAAGCCCAAAGAAAGGGGTAAGGAAGCCCAAAGAAAGCAGAGAGAAAGCCCAAAGAAAGCCCAAAGAAAGGGGAAAGAAAGCTCAAAGAAAGCCCAAAGAAAGAGGAAAGAAAGGGTAAAGAAGGGGAAAGAAAGGGGAAAGAAAGGGGAAAGAAGGGGAAAGAAGGCCCAAAGAAAGGGGAAAGAAAGCCCAAAGAAAGAGGAAAGAAAGCCAAAAGAAAGGGGAAGGAAAGCCAAAAGAAAGGGGAAAGAAAGCCCAAGGAAAGGGGAAAGAAAGCCCAAAGAAATGCGAAAGAAAGCCAAAGAAAGCCCAAAGAAATGGAAAGAAAGCCCAAAGAAATGGGAAAGAAAGCCCAAAGAAAGGAGAAAGAAAGCCCAAAGAAAGGGGAAGGAAAGCCCAAATAAAGTCCAAAGAAAGGGGAAAGAAAGCCCAAAGAAAGTGGAAGAAAGCCCAAAGAAAGTGGAAAGAAAGCCCAAAGAAAAGGGAAAGAAAGCCCAAAGAAAGGGGAAAGAAAGCCCAAACAAAGCCCAAAGAAAGGGGAAAGAAAAGCCCAAAGCAATCCAAAGAAAGGGCAAAGAAAGCCCAAAGAAAGGCCAAAGAAAGGGTAAAGAAAGCCCAAAGAAAGGGGAAAGAAAGCCCAAAGAAAGGAGAAAGAAAGCCCAAAGTAAGGGGAAAGAAAGGGGAAGAAAGTCCAAAGAAAGCCCAAAGAAAGCCCAAAGAAAGGGGAAAGAAAGCCCAAAGAACGGGGAAAGAAATCCCAAAGAAAGCCCAAAGAAAGCCTAAAGAAAGCCCAAAGAAAGAGGAAAGAAAGCACAAAGAAAGAGGAAAGAAAGCACAAAGAAAGCGGAAGAAAGGGGAAAGAAAGGGGAAAGAAAGGGGAAAGAAAGGGGGAAGAAAGGGGAAAGAAAGGGGAAAGAAAGCCCAAAGAAAGTCCAAAGAAATGGGAAAGAAAGCCCAAAGAAAGCTCAAAGAATTGGAAAGAAGGCACAATGAAAGGGGAAAGAAAGCCCAAAGAAAGGGGAAAGAAAGCCCAAAGAAAGCCCAAAGAAAGCCCAAAGAAAGGGGAAAGAAAGCCCAAAGAAAGGGGAAAGAAAGCCAAAGAAAGGGGAAAGAAAGCTCAAAGAAAGGGGAAGAAAGCACAAAAAAAGGGGGAAAGAAAGGGGAAAGAATGGGGGAAAGAAAGCCCAAAGAAATGGGAAAGAAAGCCCAAATAAAGCCCAAAGAAAGCCCAAAGAAAGGGGAAAGAAAGCCCAAAGAAAGGGGAAAGAAAGCCCAAAGAAAGGGGAAAGAAAGCCCAAAGAAAAGGGAAAGAAAGCCCAAAGAAAGGGGAAGGAAAGCCCAAAGAAAGCCCAAAGAAAGGGGAAAGAAAGCCCAAAGAAAGGGGAAAGAAAGCCCAAAAGAAAGCCCAAAGAAAGGGGAAAGAAAGCCCAAAGAAAGGGGAAAGAAAGCCCAAAGAAAGGGGAAGGAAAGCCCAAAGAAAGCCCAAAGAAAGGGGAAAGAAAGCCCAAAGAAAGGGGAAAGAAAGCCCAAAAAAGGCGAAAGAAAGCCCAAAGAAAAGGGAAAGAAAGCCCAAAGAATGGGGAAAGAAAGCCCAAAGAAAGCCCAAAGAAAGGGGAAAGAAAGCCCAAAGAAAACCCAAAGAAAGGGGAAAGAAAGCCCAAAGAAAGCCCAAAGAAAGGGGAAAGAAAGCCCAAGAAAGGGAAAATAAAGGAGAAAGAAAGCCCAAAGAAAGCCCAAAGAAAGGGGAAAGAAAGCACAAAGAAAGGGGAAAGAAAGCCCAAAGAAAGGGGAAAGAAAGCCCAAAGAAAGGGGAAAGAAAGCCCAAAGAAAGCCCAAAGAAAGGGGAAAGAAAGCCCAAAGAAAGGGGAAAGGAAAGCCCAAAGAAACGGAAAGAAAGCCCAAAGAAAGGAGAAAGAAAGCCCAAAGAAAGGGGAAAGAAAGCTCAAAGAAAGGGGAAAGAAAGCCAAAAGAAAGCTCAAGAAATGGCAAAGAAGGCACAAAGAAAGGGGAAAGAAAGCCCAAAGAAAGGGGAAAGAAAGCCCAAAGAAAGGGGAAAGAAAGCCCAAAGAAAGCCCAAAAAATGCCCAAAGAAAGCCCAAAGAAAGGGGAAAGAAATCCCAAAGAAAGCCCAAAGAAAGGGGAAAGAAAGGCCCAAAGAAAGCCCAAAGAAAGGGGTAAGGAGCCCAAAGAAAGGAGAGAGAAAGCCCAAAGAAAGCCCAAAGAAAGGGGAAAGAAAGCCAAAGAAAGGGGAAAGAAAGCTCAAAGAAAGCCCAAAGAAAGAGGAAAGAAAGGGTAAAGAAAGGGGGAAAGAAAGGGGAAAGAAAGGGGAAAGAAAGGGGAAAGAAGGCCCAAAGAAAGGGAAAGAAAGCCAAAAGAAAGAGGAAAGAAAGCCAAAAGAAGGGAAGGAAAGCCAAAAGAAAGGGGAAAGAAAGCCCAAGGAAAGGGGAAGAAAGCCCAAAGAACGGCGAAAGAAAGCCCAAAGAAAGCCCAAAGAAATGGAAAGAAAGCCCAAAGAAATGGGAAAGAAAGCCCAAAGAAAGGAGAAAGAAAGCCCAAAGAAAGGGGAAGGAAAGCCCAAATAAAGTCCAAAGAAAGGGGAAAGAAAGCCCAAAGAAAGTAGAAAGAAAGCCCAAAGAAAGTGGAAAGAAAGCCCAAAGAAAAGGGAAAGAAAGCCCAAAGAAAGGGGAAAGAAAGCCCAAAGAAAGCCCAAAGAAAGGGGAAAGAAAGCCCAAAGAAATCCAAAGAAAGGGCAAAGAAAGCCCAAAGAAAGGCCAAAGAAAGGGTAAAGAAAGCCCAAAGAAAGGGGAAAGAAAGCCCAAAGAAAGGAGAAAGAAAGCCCAAAGTATGGGGAAAGAAAGGGGCAAGAAAGTCCAAAGAAAGCAAAAAGAAGCCCAAAGAAAGGGGGAAAGAAAGCCCAAAGACGGGAAAGAAAGCCCAAAGAAAGCCCAAAGAAAGCCTAAAGAAAGCCCAAAGAAAGAGGAAAGAAAGCCCAAAGAAAGAGGAAAGAAAGCACAAAGAAAGCGGAAAGAAAGGGGAAAGAAAGGGGAAAGAAAGGGGAAAGAAAGGGGAAAGAAGGGGGAAGAAAGGGGAAAGAAAGGGGAAAGAAAGCCCAAAGAAAGTCCAAAGAAATGGGAAAGAAAGCCCAAAGAAAGCTCAAAGAAATGGGAAAGAAGGCACAATGAAAGGGTAAAGAAAGCCCAAAGAAAGGGGAAAGAAAGCCCAAAGAAAGCCCAAAGAAAGCCCAAAGAAAGGGGAAAGAAAGCCCAAAGAAAGGGGAAGAAAGCCCAAAGAAAGGGGAAAGAAAGCTCAAAGAAAGGGGAAAGAAAGCACAAAAAAAGGGGAAAGAAAGGGGAAAGAAAGGGGAAAGAAAGCCCAAAGAAATGGGAAAGAAAGCCCAAATTAAGCCCAAAGAAAGCCCAAAGAAAGGGGAAAGAAAGCCCAAAGAAAGGGGAAAGAAAGCCCAAAGAAAGGGGAAAGAAAGCCCAAAGAAAAGGGAAAGAAAGCCAAAGAAAGGGGAAGGAAAGCCCAAAGAAAGCCAAAGAAAGGGGAAAGAAAGCCAAAGAAAGGGGGAAAGAAAGCCCAAAGAAAGCCCAAAGAAAGGGAAGAAAGCCCAAAGAAAGGGGAAAGAAGGCCCAAAGAAAGCCCAAAGAAAGCCCAAAGAAAGGGGAAAGAAAGCCCAAAGAAAGGGGAAAGAAAGCCCAAAGAAAGGGGAAAGAAAGCTCAAAGAAAGGGGAAAGAAAGCACAAAAAAAGGGGAAAGAAGGGGAAAGAATGGGGAAAGAAAGCCCAAAGAAATGGAAAGAAAGCCCAAATAATGCCCAAAGAAAGCCAAAGAAAGGGGAAAGAAAGCCCAAAGAAAGGGGAAAGAAAGCCCAAAGAAAGGGGAAAGAATGCCCAAAGAAAAGGGAAAGAAAGCCCAAAGAAAGGGGAAGGAAAGCCCAAAGAAAGCCCAAAGAAAGGGGAAAGAAAGCCCAAAGAAAGGGGAAAGAAAGCCCAAAGAAAGCCCAAAGAAAGGGGAAAGAAAGCCCAAAGAAAGGGGAAAGAAAGCCCAAAGAAAGGGGGAAGGAAAGCCCAAAGAAAGCCCAAAGAAAGGGGAAAGAAAGCCAAAGAAAGGGGAAAGAAAGCCCAAAAAAAGGCGAAAGAAAGCCCAAAGAAAAGGGAAAGAAAGCCCAAAGAAAGGGGAAAGAAAGCCCAAAGAAAGCCCAAAGAAAGGGGAAAGAAAGCCCAAAGAAAACCCAAAGAAAGGGGAAAGAAAGCCCAAAGAAAGCCCAAAGAAAGGGGAAAGAAAGCCCAAAGAAAGGGAAAATAAAGGAGAAAGAAAGCCCAAAGAAAGCCCAAAGAAAGGGGAAAGAAAGCACAAAGAAAGGGGAAAGAAAGCCCAAAGAAAGGGGAAAGAAAGCCCAAAGAAAGGGGAAAGAAAGCCCAAAGAAAGCCCAAAGAAAGGGGAAAGAAAGCCCAAAGAAAGGGGAAAGAAAGCCAAAGAAACGGGAAAGAAAGCCCAAAGAAAGGAGAAAAGAAAGCCCAAAGAAAGGGGAAAGAAAGCTCAAAGAAAGGGGAAAGAAAGCCAAAAGAAAGCTCAAAGAAATGGCAAAGAAGGCACAAAGAAAGGGGAAAGAAAGCCCAAAGAAAGGGGAAAGAAAGCCCAAAGAAAGGGGAAAGAAAGCCCAAAGAAAGCCAAAAAAATGCCCAAAGAAAGCCCAAAGAAAGGGGAAAGAAATCCCAAAGAAAGCCCAAAGAAAGGGGAAAGAAAGCCAAAGAAAGCCCAAGAAAGGGGTAAGGAAGCCCAAAGAAAGCAGAGAGAAAGCCCAAAGAAAGCCCAAAGAAAGGGGAAAGAAAGCCCAAGAAAGGGGAAAGAAAGCTCAAAGAAAGCCCAAAGAAAGAGGAAAGAAAGGGTAAAGAAAGGGGAAAGAAAGGGGGAAAGAAAGGGAAAGAAAGGGAAAGAAGGCCCAAAGAAAGGGGAAAGAAAGCCCAAAGAAAGAGGGAAGAAAGCCAAAAGAAAGGGGAAGGAAAGCCAAAAGAAAGGGGAAAGAAAGCCCAAGGAAAGGGGAAAGAAAGCCCAAAGAAAGGCGAAAGAAAGCCCAAAGAAAGCCCAAAGAAATGGGAAAGAAAGCCCAAAGAAATGGGAAAGAAAGCCCAAAGAAAGGAGAAAGAAAGCCCAAAGAAAGGGGAAGGAAAGCCCAAATAAAGTCCAAAGAAAGGGGAAAGAAAGCCAAAGAAAGTAGAAAGAAAGCCCAAAGAAAGTGGAAAGAAAGCCCAAAGAAAAGGGAAAGAAAGCCCAAGAAAGGGGAAAGAAAGCCCAAAGAAAGCCCAAAGAAAGGGGAAAGAAAGCCAAAGAAATCCCAAAGAAAGGGCAAAGAAAGCCCAAAGAAAGGCCAAAGAAAGGGTAAAGAAAGCCCAAAGAAAGGGGAAAGAAAGCCCAAAGAAAGGAGAAAGAAAGCCAAAGTATGGGGAAAGAAAGGGGCAAGAAAGTCCAAAGAAAGCAAAAGAAAAGCCCAAAGAAGGGGAAAGAAAGCCCAAAGAACGGGGAAAGAAAGCCCAAAGAAAGCCCAAAGAAAGCCTAAAGAAAGCCCAAAGAAAGAGGAAAGAAAGCCCAAAGAAAGAGGAAAGAAAGCACAAAGAAAGCGGAAAGAAAGGGGAAAGAAAGGGGAAAGAAAGGGGAAAGAAGAAGGGGAAAGAAAGGGGGAAGAAAGGGGAAAGAAAGGGGAAAGAAAGCCCAAAGAAAGTCCAAAGAAATGGGAAAGAAAGCCCAAAGAAAGCTCAAAGAAATGGGAAAGAAGGCACAATGAAAGGGGAAAGAAAGCCCAAAGAAAGGGGAAAGAAAGCCCAAAGAAAGCCCAAGAAAGCCAAAGAAAGGGGAAAGAAAGCCCAAAGAAAGGGGAAAGAAAGCCCAAAGAAAGGGGAAAGAAGCTCAAAGAAAGGGGGAAAGAAAGCACAAAAAAAGGGGAAAGAAAGGGGAAAGAAAGGGGAAAGAAAGCCCAAAGAAATGGGAAAGAAAGCCCAAATTAAGCCCAAAGAAAGCCCAAAGAAAGGGGGAAAGAAAGCCCAAAGAAAGGGGAAAGAAAGCCCAAAGAAAGGGGAAAGAAAGCCAAAGAAAAGGGAAAGAAAGCCCAAAGAAAGGGGAAGGAAAGCCCAAAGAAAGCCCAAAGAAAGGGGAAAGAAAGCCCAAAGAAAGGGGGAAAGAAAGCCCAAAGAAAGCCCAAAGAAAGGGGAAAGAAAGCCCAAAGAAAGGGGAAAGAAAGCCCAAAGAAAGGGGAAGGAAAGCCCAAAGAAAGCCCAAAGAAAGGGGGAAAGAAAGCCCAAAGAAAGGGGAAAGAAAGCCCGAAGAAAGGGGAAAGAAAGCCCAAAGAAAGGGAAAGAAAGCCCAAAGAAAGGGGAAGAGAAGCCCAAAGAAAGCCCAAAGAAAGGGGAAAGAAAGCCCAAAGAAAGCCCAAAGAAAGGGGAAAGAAAGCCCAAAGAAAGCCCAAGAAAGGGGAAAGAAAGCCCAAAGAAAGGGGAAAATAAAGGAGAAAGAAAGCCCAAAGAAAGCCCAAAGAAAGGGGAAAGAAAGCACAAAGAAAGGGGAAAGAAAGCCCAAAGAAAGGGGGAAAGAAAGCCCAAAGAAAGGGGAAAGAAAGCCAAAGAAAGCCCAAAGAAAGGGGAAAGAAAGCCCAAAGAAAGGGGAAAGAAAGCCCAAAGAAACGGGAAAGAAAGCCCAAAGAAAGGAGAAAGAAAGCCCAAAGAAAGGGGAAAGAAAGCTCAAAGAAAGGGGAAAGAAAGCCAAAAGAAAAGCTCAAAGAAATGGCAAAGAAGGCACAAAGAAAGGGGAAAGAAAGGCCCAAAGAAAGGGAAAGAAAGCCCAAAGAAAGCCCAAAAAATGCCCAAAGAAAGCCCAAAGAAAGGGGAAAGAAATCCAAAGAAAGCCCAAAGAAAGGGGAAAGAAAGCCCAAAGAAAGCCCAAAGAAAGGGGTAAGGAAGCCCAAAGAAAGCAGAGAGAAAGCCCAAGAAAGCCCAAAGAAAGGGGAAAGAAAGCCCAAAGAAAGGGGAAAGAAAGCTCAAAGAAAGCCCAAAGAAAGAGGAAAGAAAGGGTAAAGAAAGGGGGAAAGAAAGGGGAAGAAAGGGGAAAGAAAGGGGAAAGAAGGCCCAAAGAAAGGGGAAAGAAAGCCAAAGAAAGAGGAAAGAAAGCCAAAAGAAAGGGGAAGGAAAGCCAAAAGAAAGGGGAAAGAAAGCCCAAGGAAAGGGGGAAAGAAAGCCCAAAGAAAGGCGAAAGAAAGCCAAAGAAAGCCCAAAGAAATGGGAAAGAAAGTACAAAGAAATGGGAAAGAAAGCCCAAAGAAAGGAGAAAGAAAGCCCAAAGAAAGGGGAGGAAAGCCCAATAAAGTCCAAAGAAAGGGGAAAGAAAGCCCAAAGAAGTAGAAAGAAAGCCCAAAGAAAGTGGAAAGAAAGCCCAAAGAAAAGGGAAAGAAAGCCCAAAGAAAGGGGAAAGAAAGCCAAAGAAAGCCCAAAGAAAGGGGAAAGAAAGCCAAAGAAATCCCAAAGAAAGGCAAAGAAAGCCCCAAAGAAAGGCCAAAGAAAGGGTAAAGAAAGCCCAAAGAAAGGGGAAAGAAAGCCCAAAGAAAGGAGAAAGAAAGCCCAAAGTATGGGGAAAGAAAGGGGCAAGAAAGTCCAAAGAAAGCAAAAAGAAAGCCCAAAGAAAGGGGAAAGAAAGCCCAAAGAACGGGGAAAGAAAGCCCAAAGAAAGCCCAAAGAAAGCCTAAAGAAAGCCCAAAGAAAGAGGAAAGAAAGCCCAAAGAAAGAGGAAAGAAAGCACAAAGAAAGCGGAAAGAAAGGGGAAAGAAAGGGGAAAGAAAGGGGAAAGAAAGGGGAAAGAAAGGGGGAAGAAAGGGGAAAGAAAGGGGGAAAGAAAGCCCAAAGAAAGTCCAAAGAAATGGGAAAGAAAGCCCAAAGAAAGCTCAAAGAAATGGGAAAGAAGGCACAATGAAAGGGGAAAGAAAGCCAAAGAAAGGGGAAAGAAAGCCCAAAGAAAGCCCAAAGAAAGCCCAAAGAAAGGGGAAAGAAAGCCCAAAGAAAGGGGAAAGAAAGCCCAAAGAAAGGGGAAAGAAAGCTCAAAGAAAGGGGAAAGAAAGCACAAAAAAGGGGAAAGAAAGGGGAAAGAAAGGGAAAGAAAGCCCAAAGAAAAGGGAAAGAAAGCCCAAATAAGCCCAAAGAAAGCCCAAAGAAAGGGGAAAGAAAGCCCAAAGAAAGGGGAAAGAAAGCCCAAAGAAAGGGGAAAGAAAGCCCAAAGAAAAGGGAAAGAAAGCCCAAAGAAAGGGGGAAGGAAAGCCCAAAGAAAGCCCAAAGAAAGGGAAAGAAAGCCCAAAGAAAGGGGAAAGAAAGCCCAAAGAAAGCCAAAGAAAGGGGAAAGAAAGCCCAAAGAAAGGGGAAAGAAAGCCCAAAGAAAGGGGAAGGAAAGCCCAAAGAAAGCCCAAAGAAAGGGGAAAGAAAGCCCAAAGAAAGGGGAAAGAAAGCCCGAAGAAAGGGGAAAGAAAGCCCAAAGAAAGGGGAAAGAAAGCCCAAAGAAAGGGGAAAGAAAGCCCAAAGAAAGCCCAAAGAAAGGGGAAAGAAAGCCCAAAGAAAGCCCAAAGAAAGGGGAAAGAAAGCCCAAAGAAAGCCCAAAGAAAGGGGAAAGAAAGCCCAAAGAAAGGGAAAATAAAGGAGAAAGAAAGCCCAAAGAAAGCCCAAAGAAAGGGGAAAGAAAGCCCAAAGAAAGGGGAAAGAAAGCCCAAAGAAAGGGGAAAGAAAGCCCAAAGAAAGCCCAAAGAAAGGGGAAAGAAAGCCCAAAGAAAGGGGGAAGAAAGCCCAAAGAAAGGGGAAAGAAAGCCCAAAGAAACGGGAAAGAAAGCCCAAAGAAAGGAGAAAGAAAGCCCAAAGAAAGCCCAAAGAAATGGGAAAGAAAGCCCAAAGAAAATGGAAAGAAAGCCCAAAGAAAGGAGAAAGAAAGCCCAAAGAAAGGGGAAGGAAAGCCCAAAGAAAGGGGAAAGAAAGCCCAGGAAAGGGGAAAGAAAGCCCAAAGAAAGGCGAAAGAAAGCCCAAAGAAAGCCCAAAGAAATGGGAAAGAAAGCCCAAAGAAATGGGAAAGAAAGCCCAAAGAAAGGAGAAAGAAAGCCCAAAGAAAGGGGAAGGAAAGCCCAAAGAAAGTCAAAGAAAGGGGAAAGAAAGCCCAAAGAAAGTGGAAAGAAAGCCCAAAGAAAGGGAAAGGAAAGCCCAAAGAAAGTGGAAAGAAAGCCCAAAGAAAGCCCAAAGAAAGGGGGAAAGAAAGCCCAAAGAAATCCCAAAGAAAGGGCAAAGAAAGCCCAAAGAAAGGCCAAAGAAAGGGTAAAGAAAGCCCAAAGAAAGGGGAAAGAAAGCCCAAAGAAAGGAGAAAGAAAGCCCAAAGTAAGGGGAAAGAAAGGGGAAAGAAAGTCCAAAGAAAGCCAAAGAAAGCCCAAAGAAAGGGGGAAAGAAAGCCCAAGAATGGGGAAAGAAAGCCCAAAGAAAGCCCAAAGAAAGCCCAAAGAAAGAGGAAAGAAAGCACAAAGAAAGCGGAAAGAAAGGGGGAAAGAAAGGGGAAAGAAAGGGGAAAGAAAGGGGGAAGAAAGGGGAAAGAAAGGGGAAAGAAAGCCCAAAGAAAGTCAAAGAAATGGGAAAGAAAGCCCAAAGAAAGCTCAAAGAAATGGGAAAGAAGGCACAATGAAAGGGGAAAGAAAGCCCAAAGAAAGGGGAAAGAAAGCCCAAAGAAAGCCCAAGAAAGCCCAAAGAAAGGGGAAAAGAAAGCCCAAAGAAAGGGGAAAGAAAGCCCAAGAAAGGGGAAAGAAAGCTCAAAGAAAGGGGAAAGAAAGCACAAAAAAAGGGGAAAGAAAGGGGAAAGAAAGGGGAAAGAAAGGGGAAAGAAAGCCCAAAGAAATGGGAAAGAAAGGCCAAATAAAGCCCAAAGAAAGGGAAAGAAAGGGGAAAGAATGGGGAAAGAAAGGGGAAAGAAAGGGAAAAGAAAGGAGAAAGAATGGGGAAAGAAAGGGGAAAGAAAGGGGAAAGAATTGGGAAACAAAGGGGAAAGAAAGGGGAAAGAAAGGGGAAAGAAAGCCCAAAGGAAGGGGGAAAGAAAGGGGAAAGAAAGCCCAAAGAAAGGGGAAAGAAAGCCCAAAGAAAGCCCAAAGAAAGCCCAAAGAATGGGGAAAGAAAGCCCAAGAAAGGGGAAAGAAAGCCCAAAGGAAGGGGAAAGAAAGCACAAAGAAATCCCAAAGAATGCCCAAAGAAAGCCCAAAGAAAGGGGAAAGAGAGCCCAAAGAAATGGGAAAGAAAGCCAAAGAAAGGGGAAGAAAGCCCAAATAAAGCCCAAAGAAAGGGGAAAGAAAGGGGAAAGAATGGGGGAAAGAAAGGGGAAAGAAAGGGAAAAGAAAGGAGAAAGAAAGGGGAAAGAAAGGGGAAAGAAAGCCCAAAGAAAGGGGAAAAAAAAGCCCAAAGAAAGGGGAAAGAAAGCCAAAAGAAAGGGAAAGAAAGCACAAAGAAAGCCCAAAGAAAGGGGAAAGAAAGCCCAAAGAACGGGGAAAGAAAGCCCAAAGAAAGGGGAAGGAAAGCCCAAAGAAAGCCCAAAGAAAGGGGAAAGAAAGCCAAAGAAAGGCGAAAGAAAGCCCAAAGAAAAGGGAAAGAAAGCCCAAAGAAAGGGGAAAGAAAGCCAAAGAAAGGGGAAGGAAAGCCCAAAGAAAGCCCAAAGAAAGGGAAAAGAAAGCCCAAAGAAAGGGGAAAGAAAGCCCAAAGAAAGGGGAAAGAAAGCCCAAAGAAAAGGGAAAGAAAGCCCAAAGAAAGGGGAAGGAAAGCCCAAAGAAAGCCCAAAGAAAGGGGAAAGAAAGCCCAAAGAAAGGGGAAAGAAAGCCCAAAGAAAGGGGAAGGAAAGCCCAAAGAAAGCCCAAAGAAATGGAAAGAAAGCCCAAAGAAAGGGGAAAGAAAGCCCAAAGAAAGGGGAAGGAAAGCCCAAAGAAAGCCCAAAGAAAGCCCAAAGAAAGGTGAAAGAAAGCCCAAAGAAAGGCAAAGAAAGGGGAAAGAAAGCCCAAAGAAAGCCAAAGAAAGGGGAAAGAAAGCCCAAAGAAAGGGGAAAGAAAGCCCAAAGAAAGCCCAAAGAAAGCGGAAAGAAAGGGGAAAGAAAGGGGAAAGAAACGGGAAAGAAAGGGGAATGAAAGCCCAAAGAAAGGGGATGGAAAGCCCAAAGAAAGCCCAAAGAAAGGGGAAAGAAAGCCCAATGAAAGGGGAAAGAAAGCCAAAGAAAGGCGAAAGAAAGTCCAAAGAAAAGGGAAAGAAAGCCCAAAGAAACGGGAAAGAAAGCCAAAGAAAGGAGAAAGAAAGCCCAAAGAAAAGGGGAAAGAAAGCTCAAAGAAAGGGGAAAGAAAGCCAAATGAAAGCTCAAAAAATGGCAAAGAAGGCACAAAGAAAGGGGAAAGAAAGCCCAAAGAAAGGGGAAAGAAAGCCCAAAGAAAGGGGAAAGAAAGCCCAAGAAAGCCCAAAGAATGCCCAAAGAAGCCCAAAGAAAGGGGAAAGAAATCCCAAAGAAAGCCCAAAGAAAGGGGAAAGAAAGCCCAAAGAAAGCCAAAGAAAGGGGTAAGGAAGCCCAAAGAAAGCAGAGAGAAAGCCCAAAGAAAGCCCAAAGAAAGGGGAAAGAAAGCCCAAAGAAAGGGGAAAGAAAGCTCAAAGAAAGCCCAAAGAAAGAGGAAAGAAAGGGTAAAGAAAGGGGAAAGAAAGGGGAAAGAAAGGGGAAAGAAAGGGGAAAGAAGGCCCAAAGAAAGGGGAAAGAAAGCGCAAAGAAAGAGGAAAGAAGCCAAAAGAAAGGGGAAGGAAAGCCAAAAGAAAGGGGAAAGAAAGCCCAAGGAAAGGGGGAAAGAAAGCCCAAAGAAAGGCGAAAGAAAGCCCAAAGAAAGCCCAAAGAAATGGGAAAGAAAGCCCAAAGAAATGGGAAAGAAAGCCAAAGAAAGGAGAAAGAAAGCCCAAAGAAAGGGGGAAGGAAAGCCCAAATAAAGTCCAAAGAAAGGGGAAAGAAAGCCCAAAGAAAGTAGAAAGAAAGCCCAAAGAAAGTGGAAAGAAAGCCCAAAGAAAAGGGGAAAGAAAGCCCAAAGAAAGGGGAAAGAAAGCCCAAAGAAAGCCCAAAGAAAGGGGAAAGAAAGCCCAAAGAAATCCCAAAGAAAGGGCAAAGAAAGCCCAAAGAAAGGCCAAAGAAAGGGTAAAGAAAGCCCAAAGAAAGGGGAAAGAAAGCCCAAAGAAAGGAGAAAGAAAGCCCAAAGTAAGGGGAAAGAAAGGGGCAAGAAAGTCTCAAAGAAAGCCCAAAGAAAGCCCAAAGAAAGGGGAAAGAAAGCCCAAAGAACGGGGAAAGAAAGCCCAAAGAAAGCCAAGGAAAGCCCTAAAGAAAGCCCAAAGAAAGAGAAAGAAAGCACAAAGAAAGAGGAAAGAAAGCACAAAGAAAGCGGAAAGAAAGGGGAAAGAAAGGGGAAAGAAGGGGGAAAGAAAGGGGGAAGAAAGGGGAAAGAAAGGGGAAATAAAGCCCAAAGAAAGTCGAAAGAAATGGGAAAGAAAGCCCAAGTAAGCTCAAAGAAATGGGAAAGAAGGCACAATGAAAGGGGAAAGAAAGCCCAAAGAAAGGGGAAAGAAAGCCCAAAGAAAGCCCAAATAAAGCCCAAAGAAAGGGGAAAGAAAGCCCAAAGAAAGGGGAAAGAAAGCCCAAAGAAAGGGGAAAGAAAGCTCAAAGAAAGGGGAAAGAAAGCACAAAAAAAGGGGAAAGAAAAGGGGAAAGAAAGGGGAAAGAAAGCCCAAAGAAATGGGAAAGAAAGCCCAAATTAAGCCCAAAGAAAGCCCAAAGAAAGGGGAAAGAAAGCCAAAGAAAGGGGGAAAGAAAGCCCAAAGAAAGGGGAAAGAAAGCCCAAAGAAAAGGGAAAGAAAGCCCAAAGAAAGGGGAAGGAAAGCCCAAAGAAAGCCCCAAAGAAAGGGGAAAGAAAGCCCAAAGAAAGGGGAAAGAAAGCCCAAAGAAAGCCAAGAAAGGGGGAAAGAAAGCCCAAAGAAAGGGGAAAGAAAGCCCAAAGAAGGGGAAGGAAAGCCCAAAGAAAGCCCAAAGAAAGGGGAAAGAAATCCCAAGAAAGGGGAAAGAAAGCCCGAAGAAAGGGGAAAGAAAGCCCAAAGAAAGGGGAAAGAAAGCCCAAAGAAAGGGGAAAGAAAGCCCAAAGAAAGCCCAAAGAAAGGGGAAAGAAAGCCCAAAGAAAGCCCAAAGAAAGGGGAAAGAAACCCAAAGAAAGCCCAAAGAAAGGGGAAAGAAAGCCCAAAGAAAGGGAAAATAAAGGAGAAAGAAAGCCCAAGGAAAGCCCAAAGAAAGGGGAAAGAAAGCCCAAAGAAAGGGGAAAGAAAGCCCAAGAAAGGGGAAAGAAAGCCAAAGAAAGGAGAAAGAAAGCCCAAAGAAAGCCCAAAGAAATGGGAAAGAAAGCCCAAAGAAATGGGGAAAGAAAGCCCAAAGAAAGGAGAAAGAAAGCCCAAAGAAAGGGGAAGGAAAGCCCAAAGAAAGGGGAAAGAAAGCCCAAGGAAAGGGGAAAGAAAGCCCAAAGAAAGGCGAAAGAAAGCCCAAAGAAAGCCCAAAGAAATGGGAAAGAAAGCCCAAAGAAATGGGAAAGAAAGCCCAAAGAAAGGAGAAAGAAAGCCCAAAGAAAGGGGAAGGAAAGCCCAAAGAAAGTCCAAAGAAAGGGGAAAGAAAGCCCAAAGTAAGTGGAAAGAAAGCCCAAAGAAAAGGGAAAGGAAAGCCCAAAGAAAGTGGAAAGAAAGCCCAAAGAAAGCCCAAAGAAAGGGGAAAGAAAGCCCAAAGAAATCCCAAAGAAAGGGCAAAGAAAGCCCAAAGAAAGGCCAAAGAAAGGGTCAAGAAAGCCCAAAGAAAGGGGAAAGAAAGCCCAAAGAAAGGAGAAAGAAAGCCCAAAGTAAGGGGAAAGAAAGGGGAAAGAAAGTCCAAAGAAAGCCCAAAGAAAGCCCAAAGAAAGGGGAAAGAAAGCCCAAAGAATGGGGAAAGAAAGCCCAAAGAAAGCCCAAAGAAAGCCCAAAGGAAAGAGGAAAGAAAGCACAAAGAAAGCGGAAAGAAAGGGGAAAGAAAGGGGAAAGAAAGGGGGAAGAAAGGGGAAAGAAAGGGGAAAGAAAGGGGAAAGAAAGCCCAAAGAAAGTCCAAAGAAATGGGAAAGAAAGCCCAAAGAAAGCTCAAAGAAATGGGAAAGAAGGCACAATGAAAGGGGAAAGAAAGCCCAAAGAAAGGGGAAAGAAAGTCCAAAGAAAGCCCAAAGAAAGCCCAAAGAAAGGGGAAAGAAAGCCCAAAGAAAGGGGAAAGAAAGCCCAAAGAAAGGGGAAAGAAAGCTCAAGGAAAGGGGAAAGAAAGCACAAAAAAAGGGGAAAGAAAGGGGAAAGAAAGGGGAAAGAAAGCCCAAAGAAATGGAAAGAAATGCCAAATAAAGCCCAAAGAAAGGGGAAAGAAAGGGGAAAGAATGGGAAAGAAAGGGGAAAGAAAGGGAAAAGAAAGGAGAAAGAATGGGGAAAGAAAGGGGAAAGAAAGGGGAAAGAATTGGGAAACAAAGGGGAAAGAAAGGGGAAAGAAAGGGGAAAGAAAGCCCAAAGGAAGGGGAAAGAAAGGGGAAAGAAAGCCCAAAGAAAGGGGAAAGAAAGCCGAAAGAAAGCCCAAAGAAAGCCCAAAGAATGGGGAAAGAAAGCCCAAAGAATGCCCAAAGAAAGCCCAAAGAAAGGGGAAAGAGAGCCCAAAGAAATGGGAAAGAAAGCCCAAAGAAAGGGGAAAGAAAGCCCAAATAAAGCCCAAAGAAAGGGGAAAGAAAGGGGAAAGAATGGGGAAAGAAAGGGGAAAGAAAGGGAAAAGAAAGGAGAAAGAAAGGGGAAAGAAAGGGGAAAGAAAGCCCAAAGAAAGGGGAAAAAAAAGCCCAAAGAAAGGGGAAAGAAAGCCAAAAGAAAGGGGAAAGAAAGCACAAAGAAAGCCCAAAGAAAGGGGAAAGAAAGCCCAAAGAAAGGGGAAAGAAAGCCCAAAGAAAGGGAAGGAAAGCCCAAAGAAAGCCCAAAGAAAGGGAGAAAAAAATCCCAAAGAAAGGCGAAAGAAAGCCCAAAGAAAAGGGAAAGAAAGCCCAAAGAAGGGGAAAGAAAGCCCCAAAGAAAGGGGAAGGAAAGCCCAAAGAAAGCCCAAAGAAAGGGGAAAGAAAGCCCAAAGAAAGGGGAAAGAAAGCTAAAAGAAAGGGGAAAGAAAGCCCAAAGAAAAGGGAAAGAAAGCCCAAAGAAAGGGGAAGGAAAGCCCAAAGAAAGCCCAAAGAAAGGGGAAAGAAAGCCCAAAGAAAGGGGAAAGAAAGCCCAAAGAAAGGGGAAGGAAAGCCCAAAGAAAGCCCAAAGAAAGGGGAAAGAAAGCCCAAAGAAAGGGGGAAAGAAAGCCCAAAGAAAGGGGAAGGAAAGCCAAAGAAAGCCCAAAGAAAGGGGAAAGAAAGCCCAAAGAAAGCCCAAAGAAAGGGGAAAGAAAGCCCAAAGAAAGCCCAAAGAAAGGGGAAAGAAAGCCCAAAGAAAGCCCAAAGAAAGGGGAAAGAAAGCCCAAAGAAAGGAGAGAGAAAGCCCAAAGAAAGCCCAAAGAAAGGGGAAAGAAAGCCCAAAGAAAGCCCAAAGAAAGGGGAAAGAAAGCCCAAGAAAGGGAAAATAAAGGAGAAAGAAAGCCCAAAGAAAGGCCAAAGAAAGGGGAAAGAAAGCCCAAAGAAAGAGGAAATAAAGACCAAAGAAAGGGGAAAGAAAGCCCAAAGAAAGGGGAAAGAAAGCCAAAGAAAGGGTAAAGAAAGCCCAAAGAAAGCCCAAAGAAAGCCCAAAGAAAGAGGAAAGAAAGCCCAAAGAAAGGGGAAAGAAAGGGGGAAAGAAAGGGGAAAGAAAGGGGAAAGAAAGGGGGAAGAAAGGGAAAAGAAAGGGGAAAGAAAGCCCAAAGAAAGGGGAAAGAAAGCCCAAAGAAAGGGGAAAGAAAGCCCAAAGAAAGCCCAAAGAAAGCCCAAAGAAAGCGGAAAGAAAGCCCAAAGAAAGCGGAAAGAAAGCCCAAAGAAAGGGGGAAAGAAAGCTCGAAGAAAGGGGAAAGAAAGCCCAAAAAAAGGGGAAAGAAAGGGGAAAGAAAGGGGAAAGAAAGCCCAAAGAAAGGGGAAAGAAAGCCCAAATAAAGCCCAAAGAAAGGGGAAAGAAAGGAGAAAGAATGGGGAAAGAAAGGGGAAAGAAATGGGAAAGAAAGGGGAAAGAAAGGGGAAAGAAAGCCCAAGAAAGGAGAAAGAAAGCCCAAAGAAAGGGGAAGGAAAGCCCAAATAAAGTCCAAAGAAAGGGGAAAGAAAGCCCAAAGAAAGTAGAAAGAAAGCCCAAAGAAAGTGGAAAGAAAGCCCAAAGAAAAGGGAAAGAAAGCCCAAAGAAAGGGGAAGAAAGCCCAAAGAAAGCCCAAAGAAAGGGGAAAGAAAGCCCAAAGAAATCCCAAAGAAAGGGCAAAGAAAGCCCAAAGAAAGGCCAAAGAAAGGGTAAAGAAAGCCCAAAGAAAGGGGAAAGAAAGCCCAAAGAAAGGAGAAAGAAAGCCCAAAGTAAGGGGAAAGAAAGGGGCAAGAAAGTCCAAAGAAAGCCCAAAGAAAGCCCAAAGAAAGGGGAAAGAAAGCCCAAAGAACGGGGGAAAGAAAGCCCAAAGAAAGCCCAAAGAAAGCCTAAAGAAACCCAAAGAAAGAGGAAAGAAAGCACAAAGAAAGAGGAAAGAAAGCACAAAGAAAGCGGAAAGAAAGGGGAAAGAAAGGGGAAAGAAAGGGGAAAGAAAGGGGGAAGAAAGGGGTAAGAAAGGGGAAATAAAGCCCAAAGAAAGTCGAAAGAAATGGGAAAGAAAGCCCAAAGAAAGCTCAAAGAAATGGGAAAGAAGGCACAATGAAAGGGGAAAGAAAGCCCAAAGAAAGGGGAAAGAAAGCCCAAAGAAAGCCCAAAGAAAGCCCAAAGAAAGGGGAAAGAAAGCCCAAAGAAAGGGGAAAGAAAGCCCAAAGAAAGGGGAAAGAAAGCTCAAAGAAAGGGGGAAAGAAAGCACAAAAAAAGGGGAAAGAAAGGGAAAGAAAGGGGAAAGAAAGCCCAAAGAAATGGGAAAGAAAGCCCAAATAAAGCCCAAAGAAAGCCCAAAGAAAGGGGAAAGAAAGCCCAAAGAAAGGGGAAAGAAAGCCCAAAGAAAGGGGAAAGAAAGCCCAAAGAAAAGGGAAAGAAAGCCCAAAGAAAGGGGAAGGAAAGCCCAAAGAAAGCCCAAAGAAAGGGGAAAGAAAGCCCAAAGAAAGGGGAAAGAAAGCCCAAAGAAAGCCCAAAGAAAGGGGAAAGAAAGCCCAAAGAAAGGGGAAAGAAAGCCCAAAGAAAGGGGAAGGAAAGCCCAAAGAAAGCCAAAAGAAAGGGGAAAGAAATCCCAAAGAAAGGGGAAAGAAAGCCCGAAGAAAGGGGAAAGAAAGCCCAAAGAAAGGGGAAAGAAAGCCCAAAGAAAGGGGAAAGAAAGCCCAAAGAAAGCCCAAAGAAAGGGGAAAGAAAGCCCAAAGAAAGCCCAAAGAAAGGGGAAAGAAAGCCCAAAGAAAGCCCAAAGAAAGGGGAAAGAAAGCCAAAGAAAGGGAAAATAAAGGAGAAAGAAAGCCCAAGGAAAGCCCAAAGAAAGGGGAAAGAAAGCCCAAAGAAAGGGGAAAGAAAGCCCAAAGAAAGGGGAAAGAAAGCCCAAAGAAAGGGGAAAGAAAGCCCAAAGAAAGGGAAAGAAAGCCCAAAGAAAGGGGAAAGAAAGCCCAAAGAAACGGGAAAGAAAGCCCAAAGAAAGGAGAAAGAAAGCCCAAAGAAAGCCCAAAGAAATGGGAAAGAAAGCCCAAAGAAATGGGAAAGAAAGCCCAAAGAAAGGAGAAAGAAAGCCCAAAGAAAGGGGAAGGAAAGCCCAAAGAAAGGGGAAAGAAAGCCCAAGGAAAGGGGAAAGAAAGCCCAAAGAAAGGCGAAAGAAAGCCCAAAGAAAGCCCAAAGAAATGGGAAAGAAAGCCCAAAGAAATGGGAAAGAAAGCCCAAAGAAAGGAGAAAGAAAGCCCAAAGAAAGGGAAGGAAAGCCCAAAGAAAGTCCAAAGAAAGGAGAAAGAAAGCCCAAAGAAAGTGGAAAGAAAGCCCAAAGAAAAGGGAAAGAAAGCCCAAAGAAAGTGGAAAGAAAGCCAAAAGAAAGCCCAAAGAAAGGGGAAAGAAAGCCCAAAGAAATCCCAAAGAAAGGGCAAAGAAAGCCCAAAGAAAGGCCAAAGAAAGGGTCAAGAAAGCCCAAAGAAAGGGGAAAGAAAGCCCAAAGAAAGGAGAAAGAAAGCCCAAAGTAAGGGGAAAGAAAGGGGAAAGAAAGTCCAAAGAAAGCCCAAAGAAAGCCCAACGAAAGGGGAAAGAAAGCCCAAAGAATGGGGAAAGAAAGCCCAAAGAAAGCCCAAAGAAAGCCCAAAGAAAGAGGAAAGAAAGCACAAAGAAAGCGGAAAGAAAGGGGAAAGAAAGCCCAAATAAAGCCCAAAGAAAGGGGAAAGAAAGGGGAAAGAATGGGGAAAGAAAGGGGAAAGAAAGGGAAAAGAAAGGAGAAAGAAAGGGGAAAGAAAGGGGAAAGAAAGCCCAAAGAAAGGGGAAAAAAAAGCCCAAAGAAAGGGGAAAGAAAGCCAAAAGAAAGGGGAAAGAAAGCACAAAGAAAGCCCAAAGAAAGGGGAAAGAAAGCCCAAAGAAAGGGGAAAGAAAGCCCAAAGAAAGGGGAAGGAAAGCCCAAAGAAAGCCAAAGAAAGGGGAAAAAAATCCCAAAGAAAGGCGAAAGAAAGCCCAAAGAAAAGGGAAAGAAAGCCCAAAGAAAGGGGAAAGAAAGCCCAAAGAAAGGGGAAGGAAAGCCCAAAGAAAGCCCAAAGAAAGGGGAAAGAAAGCCCAAAGAAAGGGGAAAGAAAGCTAAAAGAAAGGGGAAAGAAAGCCCAAAGAAAAGGGAAAGAAAGCCCAAAGAAAGGGGAAGGAAAGCCCAAAGAAAGCCCAAAGAAAGGGGAAAGAAAGCCCAAAGAAAGGGGAAAGAAAGCCCAAAGAAAGGGGAAGGAAAGCCCAAAGAAAGCCCAAAGAAAGGGGAAAGAAAGCCCAAAGAAAGGGGAAAGAAAGCCCAAAGAAAGGGGAAGGAAAGCCCAAAGAAAGCCCAAAGAAAGGGGAAAGAAAGCCCAAAGAAAGCCCAAAGAAAGGGGAAAGAAAGCCCAAAGAAAGCCCAAAGAAAGGGGAAAGAAAGCCCAAAGAAAGCCCAAAGAAAGGGGAAAGAAAGCCCAAAGAAAGGAGAGAGAAAGCCCAAAGAAAGCCCAAAGAAAGGGGAAAGAAAGCCCAAAGAAAGCCCAAAGAAAGGGGAAAGAAAGCCCAAAGAAAGGGAAAATAAAGGAGAAAGAAAGCCCAAAGAAAGGCCAAAGAAAGGGGAAAGAAAGCCCAAAGAAAGAGGAAATAAAGACCAAAGAAAGGGGAAAGAAAGCCCAAAGAAAGGGGAAAGAAAGCCCAAAGAAAGGGTAAAGAAAGCCCAAAGAAAGCCCAAAGAAAGCCCAAAGAAAGAGGAAAGAAAGCCCAAAGAAAGGGGAAAGAAAGGGGAAAGAAAGGGGAAAGAAAGGGGAAAGAAAGGGGGAAGAAAGGGAAAAGAAAGGGGAAAGAAAGCCCAAAGAAAGGGGAAAGAAAGCCCAAAGAAAGGGGAAAGAAAGCCCAAAGAAAGCCCAAAGAAAGCCCAAAGAAAGCGGAAAGAAAGCCCAAAGAAAGCGGAAAGAAAGCCCAAAGAAAGGGGAAAGAAAGCTCGAAGAAAGGGGAAAGAAAGCCCAAAAAAAGGGGAAAGAAAGGGGAAAGAAAGGGGAAAGAAAGCCCAAAGAAAGGGGAAAGAAAGCCCAAATAAAGCCCAAAGAAAGGGGAAAGAAAGGAGAAAGAATGGGGAAAGAAAGGGGAAAGAAATGGGAAAGAAAGGGGAAAGAAAGGGGAAAGAAAGCCCAAAGAAAGGAGAAAGAAAGCCCAAAGAAAGGGGAAGGAAAGCCCAAATAAAGTCCAAAGAAAGGGGAAAGAAAGCCCAAAGAAAGTAGAAAGAAAGCCCAAAGAAAGTGGAAAGAAAGCCCAAAGAAAAGGGAAAGAAAGCCCAAAGAAAGGGGAAAGAAAGCCCAAAGAAAGCCCAAAGAAAGGGGAAAGAAAGCCCAAAGAAATCCCAAAGAAAGGGCAAAGAAAGCCCAAAGAAAGGCCAAAGAAAGGGTAAAGAAAGCCCAAAGAAAGGGAAAGAAAGCCCAAAGAAAGGAGAAAGAAAGCCCAAAGTAAGGGGAAAGAAAGGGGCAAGAAAGTCCAAAGAAAGCCCAAAGAAAGCCCAAAGAAAGGGGAAAGAAAGCCCAAAGAACGGAGAAAGAAAGCCCAAAGAAAGCCCAAAGAAAGCCTAAAGAAACCCAAAGAAAGAGGAAAGAAAGCACAAAGAAAGAGGAAAGAAAGCACAAAGAAAGCGGAAAGAAAGGGGAAAGAAAGGGGAAAGAAAGGGGAAAGAAAGGGGGAAGAAAGGGGTAAGAAAGGGGAAATAAAGCCCAAAGAAAGTCGAAAGAAATGGGAAAGAAAGCCCAAAGAAAGCTCAAAGAAATGGGAAAGAAGGCACAATGAAAGGGGAAAGAAAGCCCAAAGAAAGGGGAAAGAAAGCCCAAAGAAAGCCCAAAGAAAGCCCAAAGAAAGGGGAAAGAAAGCCCAAAGAAAGGGGAAAGAAAGCCCAAAGAAAGGGGAAAGAAAGCTCAAAGAAAGGGGAAAGAAAGCACAAAAAAAGGGGAAAGAAAGGGGAAAGAAAGGGGAAAGAAAGCCCAAAGAAATGGGAAAGAAAGCCCAAATAAAGCCCAAAGAAAGCCCAAAGAAAGGGGAAAGAAAGCCCAAAGAAAGGGGAAAGAAAGCCCAAAGAAAGGGGAAAGAAAGCCCAAAGAAAAGGGAAAGAAAGCCCAAAGAAAGGGGAAGGAAAGCCCAAAGAAAGCCCAAAGAAAGGGGAAAGAAAGCCCAAAGAAAGGGGAAAGAAAGCCCAAAGAAAGCCCAAAGAAAGGGGAAAGAAAGCCCAAAGAAAGGGGAAAGAAAGCCCAAAGAAAGGGGAAGGAAAGCCCAAAGAAAGCCCAAAGAAAGGGGAAAGAAATCCCAAAGAAAGGGGAAAGAAAGCCCGAAGAAAGGGGAAAGAAAGCCCAAAGAAAGGGGAAAGAAAGCCCAAAGAAAGGGGAAAGAAAGCCCAAAGAAAGCCCAAAGAAAGGGGAAAGAAAGCCCAAAGAAAGCCCAAAGAAAGGGGAAAGAAAGCCCAAAGAAAGCCCAAAGAAAGGGGAAAGAAAGCCCAAAGAAAGGGAAAATAAAGGAGAAAGAAAGCCCAAGGAAAGCCCAAAGAAAGGGGAAAGAAAGCCCAAAGAAAGGGGAAAGAAAGCCCAAAGAAAGGGGAAAGAAAGCCCAAAGAAAGGGGAAAGAAAGCCCAAAGAAAGGGGAAAGAAAGCCCAAAGAAAGGGGAAAGAAAGCCCAAAGAAACGGGAAAGAAAGCCCAAAGAAAGGAGAAAGAAAGCCCAAAGAAAGCCCAAAGAAATGGGAAAGAAAGCCCAAAGAAATGGGAAAGAAAGCCCAAAGAAAGGAGAAAGAAAGCCCAAAGAAAGGGGAAGGAAAGCCCAAAGAAAGGGGAAAGAAAGCCCAAGGAAAGGGGAAAGAAAGCCCAAAGAAAGGCGAAAGAAAGCCCAAAGAAAGCCCAAAGAAATGGGAAAGAAAGCCCAAAGAAATGGGAAAGAAAGCCCAAAGAAAGGAGAAAGAAAGCCCAAAGAAAGGGGAAGGAAAGCCCAAAGAAAGTCCAAAGAAAGGAGAAAGAAAGCCCAAAGAAAGTGGAAAGAAAGCCCAATGAAAAGGGAAAGAAAGCCCAAAGAAAGTGGAAAGAAAGCCCAAAGAAAGCCCAAAGAAAGGGGAAAGAAAGCCCAAAGAAATCCCAAAGAAAGGGCAAAGAAAGCCCAAAGAAAGGCCAAAGAAAGGGTCAAGAAAGCCCAAAGAAAGGGGAAAGAAAGCCCAAAGAAAGGAGAAAGAAAGCCCAAAGTAAGGGGAAAGAAAGGGGAAAGAAAGTCCAAAGAAAGCCCAAAGAAAGCCCAACGAAAGGGGAAAGAAAGCCCAAAGAATGGGGAAAGAAAGCCCAAAGAAAGCCCAAAGAAAGCCCAAAGAAAGAGGAAAGAAAGCACAAAGAAAGCGGAAAGAAAGGGGAGAAGAAAGGGGAAAGAAAGGGGAAAGAAAGGGGGAAGAAAGGGGAAAGAAAGGGGAAAGAAAGCCCAAAGAAAGTCCAAAGAAATGGGAAAGAAAGCCCAAAGAAAGCTCAAAGAAATGGGAAAGAAGGCACAATGAAAGGGGAAAGAAAGCCCAAAGAAAGGGGAAAGAAAGCCCAAAGAAAGCCCAAAGAAAGGGGAAAGAAAGCCCAAAGAAAGGGGAAAGAAAGCCCAAAGAAAGGGGAAAGAAAGCTCAAGGAAAGGGAAAGAAAGCACAAAAAAAGGGAAAGAAAGGGGAAAGAAAGGGGAAAGAAAGCCCAAAGAAATGGGAAAGAAAGGCCAAATAAAGCCCAAAGAAAGGGGAAAGAAAGGGGAAAGAATGGGGAAAGAAAGGGGAAAGAAAGGGAAAAGAAAGGAGAAAGAATGGGGAAAGAAAGGGGAAAGAAAGGGGAAAGAATTGGGAAACAAAGGGGAAAGAAAGGGGAAAGAAAGGGGAAAGAAAGCCCAAAGGAAGGGGAAAGAAAGGGGAAAGAAAGCCCAAAGAAAGGGGAAAGAAAGCCGAAAGAAAGCCCAAAGAAAGCCCAAAGAATGGGGAAAGAAAGCCCAAAGAAAGGGGAAAGAAAGCCCAAAGGAAGGGAAAGAAAGCACAAAGAAAGCCCAAAGAATGCCCAAAGAAAGCCCAAAGAAAGGGGAAAGAGAGCCCAAAGAAATGGGAAAGAAAGCCCAAAGAAAGGGGAAAGAAAGCCCAAATAAAGCCCAAAGAAAGGGGAAAGAAAGGGGAAAGAATGGGGAAAGAAAGGGGAAAGAAAGGGAAAAGAAAGGAGAAAGAAAGGGGAAAGAAAGGGGAAAGAAAGCCCAAAGAAAGGGGAAAAAAAAGCCCAAAGAAAGGGGAAAGAAAGCCAAAAGAAAGGGGAAAGAAAGCACAAAGAAAGCCCAAAGAAAGGGGAAAGAAAGCCCAAAGAAAGGGGAAAGAAAGCCCAAAGAAAGGGGAAGGAAAGCCCAAAGAAAGCCCAAAGAAAGGGGGAAAAAAATCCCAAAGAAAGGCGAAAGAAAGCCCAAAGAAAAGGGAAAGAAAGCCCAAAGAAAGGGGAAAGAAAGCCCAAAGAAAGGGGAAGGAAAGCCCAAAGAAAGCCCAAAGAAAGGGGAAAGAAAGCCCAAAGAAAGGGGAAAGAAAGCCCAAAGAAAAGGGAAAGAAAGCCCAAAGAAAGGGGAAGGAAAGCCCAAAGAAAGCCCAAAGAAAGGGGAAAGAAAGCCCAAAGAAAGGGGAAAGAAAGCCCAAAGAAAGGGGAAGGAAAGCCCAAAGAAAGCCCAAAGAAAGGGGAAAGAAAGCCCAAAGAAAGGGAAAAGAAAGCCCAAAGAAAGGGGAAGGAAAGCCCAAAGAAAGCCCAAAGAAAGGGGAAAGAAAGCCCAAAGAAAGCCCAAAGAAAGGGGAAAGAAAGCCCAAAGAAAGCCCAAAGAAAGGGGAAAGAAAGCCCAAAGAAAGACCAAAGAAAGGGGAAAGAAAGCCCAAAGAAAGGAGAGAGAAAGCCCAAAGAAAGCCCAAAGAAAGGGGAAAGAAAGCCCAAAGAAAGCCCAAAGAAAGGGGAAAGAAAGCCCAAAGAAAGGGAAAATAAAGGAGAAAGAAAGCCCAAAGAAAGGCCAAAGAAAGGGGAAAGAAAGCCCAAAGAAAGAGGAAATAAAGACCAAAGAAAGGGGAAAGAAAGCCCAAAGAAAGGGGAAAGAAAGCCCAAAGAAAGCCCAAAGAAAGCCCAAAGAAAGAGGAAAGAAAGCCCAAAGAAAGGGGAAAGAAAGGGGAAAGAAAGGGGAAAGAAAGGGGAAAGAAAGGGGGAAGAAAGGGAAAAGAAAGGGGAAAGAAAGCCCAAAGAAAGGGGAAAGAAAGCCCAAAGAAAGGGGAAAGAAAGCCCAAAGAAAGCCCAAAGAAAGCCCAAAGAAAGCGGAAAGAAAGCCCAAAGAAAGCGGAAAGAAAGCCCAAAGAAAGGGGAAAGAAAGCTCGAAGAAAGGGGAAAGAAAGCCCAAAAAAAGGGGAAAGAAAGGGGAAAGAAAGGGGAAAGAAAGCCCAAAGAAAGGGGAAAGAAAGCCCAAATAAAGCCCAAAGAAAGGGGAAAGAAAGGAGAAAGAATGGGGAAAGAAAGGGGAAAGAAATGGGAAAGAAAGGGGAAAGAAAGGGGAAAGAAAGCCCAAAGAAAGGGGAAAGAAAGGGGAAAGAAAGCCCAAAGAAAGGGGAAAGAAAGCCCAAAGAAAGGGGAAAGAAAGCCCAAAGAAAGGGGAAAGAAAGCCCAAAGAAAGCCCAAAGAAAGGGGAAAGAAAGCCCAAAGAAAGCCCAAAGAAAGGGGAAAGAAAGCCAAAGAAAGCCCAAAGAAAGGGGAAAGAAAGCCCAAAGAAAGGAGAGAGAAAGCCCAAAGAAAGCCCAAAGAAAGGGGAAAGAAAGCCCAAAGAAAGGGGAAAGAAAGCCCAAAGAAATGGGAAAGAAAGCCCAAAGAAAGGGGAAAGAAAGCCCAAAGAAAGCCCAAAGAAAGGGGAAAGAAAGCCCAAAGAAAGGGGAAAGAAAGCCCAAAGAAAGGAGAGAGAAAGCCCAAAGAAAGCCCAAAGAAAGGGGAAAGAAAGCCCAAAGAAAGGGGAAAGAAAGCCCAAAGAAAGCCCAAAGAAAGGGGAAAGAAAGGGGAAAGAAAGGGGAAAGAAAGGGGAAAGAAAGGGGAAAGAAGGCCTAAAGAAAGGGGAAAGAAAGCCCAAAGAAAGGGGAATGAATGCCCAAAGAAAGGGGATGGAAAGTCCAAAGAAAGCCCAAAGAAAGGGGAAAGAAAGCCCAAAGAAAGGGGAAAGAAAGCCCAAAGAAAGGTGAAAGAAAGCCCAAAGAAAAGGGAAGGAAAGCCCAAAGAAAGGGGCAAGAAAGCCCAAAGAAAGGAGAAAGAAACCCCAAAGAAAGTGGAAAGAAAGCTCAAAGAAAGGGGAAAGAAAGCCCAAAGAAAGCTCAAAGAAATTGCAAAGAAGGCACAAAGAAAGGGGAAAGAAAGCCCAAAGAAAAGGGAAAGAAAGCCCAAAGAAAGCCCAAGGAAAGGGGAAAGAAAGCCCAAAGAAAGGGGAAAGAAAGCCCAAAGAAAGGGGAAAGAAAGCCCAAGGAAAGGGGAAAGAAAGCCCAAAGAAAGGGGAAGGAAAGCCCAAAGAAAGGGGAAAGAAAGCCCAAAGAAAGGGGAAAGAAAGCCCAAAGAAAGGGGAAGGAAAGCCTAAAGAAAAGGGAAAGAAAGCCCAAAGAAAGGGGAAAGAAAGCCCAAAGAAAGGAGAAAGAAAGCCCAAAGAAAGTGGAAAGAAAGCTCAAAGAAAGGGGAAAGAAAGCCCAAAGAAAGCCCAAAGAAAGGGGAAAGAAAGCCCAAAGAAAGCCCAAAGAAAGGGGAAAGAAAGCCCAAAGAAAGCCCAAAGAAAGGGGAAAGAAAGCCCAAAGAAAGGAGAAAGAAAGCCCAAAGAAAGGGGAAGGAAAGCCCAAATAAAGTCCAAAGAAAGGGGAAAGAAAGCCCAAAGAAAGTAGAAAGAAAGCCCAAAGAAAGTGGAAAGAAAGCACAAAGAAAGAGGAAAGAAAGCCCAAAGAAAGGGGAAAGAAAGCCCAAAGAAAGCCCAAAGAAAGGGGAAAGAAAGCCCAAAGAAATCCCAAAGAAAGGGCAAAGAAAGCCCAAAGAAAGGCCAAAGAAAGGGTAAAGAAAGCCCAAAGAAAGGGGAAAGAAAGCCCAAAGAAAGGAGAAAGAAAGCCCAAAGTAAGGGGAAAGAAAGGGGAAAGAAAGTCCAAAGAAAGCCCAAAGAAAGCCCAAAGAAAGGGGAAAGAAAGCCCAAAGAACGGGGAAAGAAAGCCCAAAGAAAGCCCAAAGAAAGCCTAAAGAAAGCCCAAAGAAAGAGGAAAGAAAGCACAAAGAAAGAGGAAAGAAAGCACAAAGAAAGCGGAAAGAAAGGGGAAAGAAAGGGGAAAGAAAGGGGAAAGAAAGGGGGAAGAAAGGGGAAAGAAAGGGGAAGAAAGCCCAAAGAAAGTCCAAAGAAATGGAAAGAAAGCCCAAAGAAAGCTCAAAGAAATGGGAAAGAAGGCACAATGAAAGGGGAAAGAAAGCCCAAAGAAAGGGGAAAGAAAGCCCAAAGAAAGCCCAAAGAAAGCCCAAAGAAAGGGGAAAGAAAGCCCAAAGAAAGGGGAAAGAAAGCCCAAAGAAAGGGGAAAGAAAGCTCAAAGAAAGGGGAAAGAAAGCACAAAAAAAGGGGAAAGAAAGGGGAAAGAAAGGGGAAAGAAAGCCCAAAGAAATGGGAAAGAAAGCCCAAATAAAGCCCAAAGAAAGCCCAAAGAAAGGGGAAAGAAAGCCCAAAGAAAGGGGAAAGAAAGCCCAAAGAAAGGGGAAAGAAAGCCCAAAGAAAAGGGAAAGAAAGCCCAAAGAAAGGGAAGGAAAGCCCAAAGAAAGCCCAAAGAAAGGGGAAAGAAAGCCCAAAGAAAGGGGAAGAAAGCCCAAAGAAAGCCCAAAGAAAGGGGAAAGAAAGCCCAAAGAAAGGGGGAAAGAAAGCCCAAAGAAAGGGGAAGGAAAGCCCAAAGAAAGGGGAAGGAAAGCCCAAAGAAAGGGGAAAGAAAGCCCAAAGAAAGGGGAAAGAAAGCCCAAAGAAAGGGGAAGGAAAGCCTAAAGAAAAGGGAAAGAAAGCCCAAAGAAAGGGGAAAGAAAGCCCAAAGAAAGGAGAAAGAAAGCCCAAAGAAAGTGGAAAGAAAGCTCAAAGAAAGGGGAAAGAAAGCCAAAGAAGCCCAAAGAAAGAGGAAAGAAAGCCAAAGAAAGCCCAAAGAAAGGGAAAGAAAGCCCAAAGAAAGCCCAAAGAAAGGGGAAAGAAAGCCCAAAGAAAGGAGAAAGAAAGCCCAAAGAAAGGGGAAGGAAAGCCCAAATAAAGTCCAAAGAAAGGGGAAAGAAAGCCCAAAGAAAGTAGAAAGAAAGCCCAAAGAAAGTGGAAAGAAAGCCCAAAGAAAAGGGAAAGAAAGCCAAAGAAAGGGGAAAGAAAGCCCAAAGAAAGCCCAAAGAAAGGGGAAAGAAAGCCCAAGAAATCCCAAAGAAAGGGCAAAGAAAGCCCAAAGAAAGGCCAAAGAAAGGGTAAAGAAAGCCCAAAGAAAGGGGAAAGAAAGCCCAAAGAAAGGAGAAAGAAAGCCCAAAGTAAGGGGAAAGAAAGGGGAAAGAAAGTCCAAAGAAAGCCCAAAGAAAGCCCAAAGAAAGGGGAAAGAAAGCCCAAAGAACGGGGAAGAAAGCCCAAAGAAAGCCCAAAGAAAGCCTAAAGAAAGCCAAAGAAAGAGGAAAGAAAGCACAAAGAAGAGGAAAGAAAGCACAAAGAAAGCGGAAAGAAAGGGGAAAGAAAGGGAAAGAAAGGGGAAAGAAAGGGGGAAGAAAGGGGAAAGAAAGGGGAAAGAAAGCCCAAAGAAAGTCCAAAGAAATGGGAAAGAAAGCCCAAAGAAAGCTCAAAGAAATGGGAAAGAAGGCACAATGAAAGGGGAAAGAAAGGCCAAAGAAAGGGAAAGAAAGCCCAAAGAAAGCCCAAAGAAAGCCCAAAGAAAGGGGAAAGAAAGCCCAAAGAAAGGGGAAAGAAAGCCCAAAGAAAGGGGAAAGAAAGCTCAAAGAAAGGGGAAAGAAAGCACAAAAAAAGGGGAAAGAAAGGGGAAAGAAAGGGGAAAGAAAGCCCAAAGAAATGGGAAAGAAAGCCCAAATAAAGCCCAAAGAAAGCCCAAAGAAAGGGGAAAGAAAGCCCAAAGAAAGGGGAAAGAAAGCCCAAAGAAAGGGGAAAGAAAGCCCAAAGAAAAGGGAAAGAAAGCCCAAAGAAAGGGGAAGGAAAGCCCAAAGAAAGCCCAAAGAAAGGGGAAAGAAAGCCCAAAGAAAGGGGAAAGAAAGCCCAAAGAAAGCCCAAAGAAAGGGGAAAGAAAGCCCAAAGAAAGGGGAAAGAAAGCCCAAAGAAAGGGGAAGGAAAGCCCAAAGAAAGCCCAAAGAAAGCCCAAAGAAAGCCCAAAGAAAGGGGAAAGAAAGCAAAGAAAGGGGAAAGAAAGCCCAAAGAAAGGGGAAAGAAAGCCCAAAGAAAGCCCAAAGAAAGGGGAAAGAAAGCCCAAAGAAAGCCCAAAGAAAGGGGAAAGAAAGCCCAAAGAAAGCCCAAAGAAAGGGGAAAGAAAGCCCAAAGAAAGGGAAAATAAAGGAGAAAGAAAGCCCAAAGAAAGCCCAAAGAAAGGGGAAAGAAAGCCCAAAGAAAGGGGAAAGAAAGCCAAAAGAAAGGGGAAAGAAAGCACAAAGAAAGCCCAAAGAAAGGGGAAAGAAAGCCCAAAGAAAGGGGAAAGAAAGCCCAAAGAAAGGGGAAAGAAAGCCCAAAGAAAGGGGAAAGAAAGCCCAAAGAAACGGGAAAGAAAGCCCAAAGAAAGGAGAAAGAAAGCCCAAAGAAAGCCCAAAGAAATGGGAAAGAAAGCCCAAAGAAATGGGAAAGAAAGCCCAAAGAAAGGAGAAAGAAAGCCCAAGAAAGGGGAAGGAAAGCCCAAAGAAAGGGGAAAGAAAGCCCAAGGAAAGGGGAAAGAAAGCCCAAAGAAAGGCGAAAGAAAGCCCAAAGAAAGCCCAAAGAAATGGGAAAGAAAGCCCAAAGAAATGGGAAAGAAAGCCCAAAGAAAGGAGAAAGAAAGCCCAAAGAAAGGGGAAGGAAAGCCCAAAGAAAGTCCAAAGAAAGGGGAAAGAAAGCCCAAAGAAAGTGGAAAGAAAGCCCAAAGAAAAGGGAAAGAAAGCCCAAAGAAAGTGGAAAGAAAGCCCAAAGAAAGCCCAAAGAAAGGGGAAAGAAAGCCCAAAGAAATCCCAAAGAAAGGGCAAAGAAAGCCCAAAGAAAGGCCAAAGAAAGGGTAAAGAAAGCCCAAAGAAAGGGGAAAGAAAGCCCAAAGAAAGGAGAAAGAAAGCCCAAAGTAAGGGGAAAGAAAGGGGAAAGAAAGTCCAAAGAAAGCCCAAAGAAAGCCCAAAGAAAGGGGAAAGAAAGCCCAAAGAATGGGGAAAGAAAGCCCAAAGAAAGCCCAAAGAAAGCCCAAAGAAAGCCCAAAGAAAGAGGAAAGAAAGCACAAAGAAAGCGGAAAGAAAGGGGAAAGAAAGGGGAAAGAAAGGGGAAAGAAAGGGGGAAGAAAGGGGAAAGAAAGGGGAAAGAAAGCCCAAAGAAAGTCCAAAGAAATGGGAAAGAAAGCCCAAAGAAAGCTCAAAGAAATGGGAAAGAAGGCACAATGAAAGGGGAAAGAAAGCCCAAAGAAAGGGGAAAGAAAGCCCAAAGAAAGCCCAAAGAAAGCCCAAAGAAAGGGGAAAGAAAGCCCAAAGAAAGGGGAAAGAAAGCCCAAAGAAAGGGGAAAGAAAGCTCAAAGAAAGGGGAAAGAAAGCACAAAAAAAGGGGAAAGAAAGGGGAAAGAAAGGGGAAAGAAAGCCCAAAGAAATGGGAAAGAAAGGCCAAATAAAGCCCAAAGAAAGGGGAAAGAAATGGGAAAGAATGGGGAAAGAAAGGGGAAAGAAAGGGAAAAGAAAGGAGAAAGAATGGGGAAAGAAAGGGGAAAGAAAGGGGAAAGAATTGGGAAACAAAGGGGAAAGAAAGGGGAAAGAAAGGGGAAAGAAAGCCCAAAGGAAGGGGAAAGAAAGGGGAAAGAAAGCCCAAAGAAAGGGGAAAGAAAGCCCAAAGAAAGCCCAAAGAAAGCCCAAAGAATGGGGAAAGAAAGCCCAAAGAAAGGGGAAAGAAAGCCCAAAGAAAGGGGAAAGAAAGCACAAAGAAAGCCCAAAGAATGCCCAAAGAAAGCCCAAAGAAAGGGGAAAGAGAGCCCAAAGAAATGGGAAAGAAAGCCCAAAGAAAGGGGAAAGAAAGCCCAAAGAACGGGGAAAGAAAGCCCAAAGAAAGGGGAAGGAAAGCACAAAGAAAGCCCAAAGAAAGGGGAAAGAAAGCCCAAAGAAAGGCGAAAGAAAGCCCAAAGAAAAGGGAAAGAAAGCCCAAAGAAAGGGGAAAGAAAGCCCAAAGAAAGGGGAAGGAAAGCCCAAAGAAAGCCCAAAGAAAGGGGAAAGAAAGCCCAAAGAAAGGGGAAAGAAAGCCCAAAGAAAGGGGAAAGAAAGCCCAAAGAAAAGGGAAAGAAAGCCCAAAGAAAGGGGAAGAAAAGCCCAAAGAAAGCCCAAAGAAAGGGGAAAGAAAGCCCAAAGAAAGGGGAAAGAAAGCCCAAAGAAAGGGGAAGGAAAGCCCAAAGAAAGCCCAAAGAAAGGGGAAAGAAAGCCCAAAGAAAGGGGAAAGAAAGCCCAAAGAAAGGGGAAGGAAAGCCGAAAGAAAGCCCAAAGAAAGGGGAAAGAAAGCCCAAAGAAAGCCCAAAGAAAGGGGAAAGAAAGCCCAAAGAAAGCCCAAAGAAAGGGGAAAGAAAGCCCAAAGAAAGGAGAGAGAAAGCCCAAAGAAAGCCCAAAGAAAGGGGAAAGAAAGCCCAAAGAAAGCCCAAAGAAAGAGGAAAGAAAGCCCAAAGAAAGGGAAAATAAAGGAGAAAGAAAGCCCAAAGAAAGGCCAAAGAAAGGGGAAAGAAAGCCCAAAGAAAGAGGAAATAAAGACCAAAGAAAGGGGAAAGAAAGCCCAAAGAAAGCCCAAAGAAAGCCCAAAGAAAGCCCAAAGAAAGCCCAAAGAAAGCCCAAAGAAAGAGGAAAGAAAGCCCAAAGAAAGGGGAAAGAAAGGGGAAAGAAAGGGGAAAGAAAGGGGAAAGAAAGGGGGAAGAAAGGGAAAAGAAAGGGGAAAGAAAGCCCAAAGAAAGGGGAAAGAAAGCCCAAAGAAAGGGGAAAGAAAGCCCAAAGAAAGGGGAAAGAAAGCCCAAAGAAAGCCCAAAGAAAGCCCAAAGAAAGGGGAAAGAAAGCCCAAAGAAAGCGGAAAGAAAGCCCAAAGAAAGGGGAAAGAAAGCTCGAAGAAAGGGGAAAGAAAGCCCAAAAAAAGGGGAAAGAAAGGGGAAAGAAAGGGGAAAGAAAGCCCAAAGAAAGGGGAAAGAAAGCCCAAATAAAGCCCAAAGAAAGGGGAAAGAAAGGAGAAAGAATGGAGAAAGAAAGGGGAAAGAAATGGGAAAGAAAGGGGAAAGAAAGGGGAAAGAAAGCCCAAAGAAAGGGGAAAGAAAGGGGAAAGAAAGCCCAAAGAAAGGGGAAAGAAAGCCCAAAGAAAGGGGAAAGAAAGCCCAAAGAAAGGGGAAAGACAGCCCAAAGAAAGCCCAAAGAAAGGGGAAAGAAAGCCCAAAGAAAGCCCAAAGAAAGGGGAAAGAAAGCCCAAAGAAAGCCCAAAGAAAGCCCAAAGAAAGGGGAAAGAAAGCCCAAAGAAAGGAGAGAGAAAGCCCAAAGAAAGCCCAAAGAAAGGGGAAAGAAAGCCCAAAGAAAGGGGAAAGAAAGCCCAAAGAAATGGGAAAGAAAGCCCAAAGAAAGGGGAAAGAAAGCCCAAAGAAAGCCCAAAGAAAGGGGAAAGAAAGCCCAAAGAAAGGGGAAAGAAAGCCCAAAGAAAGGAGAGAGAAAGCCCAAAGAAAGCCCAAAGAAAGGGGAAAGAAAGCCCAAAGAAAGGGGAAAGAAAGCCCAAAGAAAGCCCAAAGAAAGGGGAAAGAAAGGGGAAAGAAAGGGGAAAGAAAGGGGAAAGAAAGGGGAAAGAAGGCCTAAAGAAAGGGGAAAGAAAGCCCAAAGAAAGGGGAATGAATGCCCAAAGAAAGGGGATGGAAAGCCCAAAGAAAGCCCAAAGAAAGGGGAAAGAAAGCCCAAAGAAAGGGGAAAGAAAGCCCAAAGAAAGGTGAAAGAAAGCCCAAAGAAAAGGGAAAGAAAGCCCAAAGAAAGGGGCAAGAAAGCCCAAAGAAAGGAGAAAGAAAGCCCAAAGAAAGTGGAAAGAAAGCTCAAAGAAAGGGGAAAGAAAGCCCAAAGAAAGCTCAAAGAAATTGCAAAGAAGGCACAAAGAAAGGGGAAAGAAAGCCCAAAGAAAAGGGAAAGAAAGCCCAAAGAAAGCCCAAGGAAAGGGGAAAGAAAGCCCAAAGAAAGGGGAAAGAAAGCCCAAAGAAAGGGGAAAGAAAGCCCAAGGAAAGGGGAAAGAAAGCCCAAAGAAAGGGGAAGGAAAGCCCAAAGAAAGGGGAAAGAAAGCCCAAAGAAAGGGGAAAGAAAGCCCAAAGAAAGGGGAAGGAAAGCCTAAAGAAAAGGGAAAGAAAGCCCAAAGAAAGGGGAAAGAAAGCCCAAAGAAAGGAGAAAGAAAGCCCAAAGAAAGTGGAAGGAAAGCTCAAAGAAAGGGGAAAGAAAGCCCAAAGAAAGCTCAAAGAAATTGCAAATAAGGCACAAAGAAAGTGGAAAGAAAGCCCAAAGAAAGGGGAAAGAAAGCCCAAAGAAAGGGGAAGGAAAGCCCAAAGAAAGCCCAAAGAAAGGGGAAAGAAAGCTCAAAGAAAGGGGAAAGAAAGCCCAAAGAAAGGCGAAAGAAAGCCCAAAGAAAAGGGAAAGAAAGCCCAAAGAAAGGGGAAAGAAAGCCCAAAGAAAGCGGAAGGAAATCCCAAAGAAAGCCCAAAGAAAGGGGAAAGAAAGCCCAAAGAAAGGGGAAAGAAAGCCCAAAGAAAGCCCAAAGAAAGCCCAAAGAAAAGGGAAAGAAAGCCCAAAGAAAGGGGAAAGAAAGCCCAAAGAAAGCCCAAAGAAAGGGGAAAGAAAGCCCAAAGAAAGCCCAAAGAAGGGGGAAAGAAAGCCCAAAGAAAGAGGAAAGAAAGCCCAAAGAACGGGGAAAGAAAGCCCAAAGAAAGCCCAAAGAAAGCCCAAAGAAAGAGGAAAGAAAGCCAAAAGAAAGGGGAAAGAAAGGGGAAAGAAAGGGGAAAGAAAGGGGAAAGAAAGGGGGAAGAAAGGGGAAAGAAAGGGGAAAGAAAGCCCAAAGAAATGGGAAAGAAAGCCTAAAAAAAGGGGAAAGAAAGCCCAAAGAAAGCCCAAAGAAAGCCCAAAGAAAGGGGAAAGAAAGCCCAAAGAAAGCGGAAAGAAAGCCCAAAGAAAGGGGAAAGAAAGCACAAAGAAAGGGGAAAGAAAGCCCAAAGAAAGGGGAAAGAAAGCCCAAAGAAAGGGGAAAGAAAGCCCAAAGAAAGCCCAAAGAAAGGGGAAAGAAAGGGGAAAGAATGGGGAAAGAAAGGGGAAAGAAAGGGAAAAGAAAGGAGAAAGAATGGGGAAAGAAAGGGCAAAGAAATGGGAAAGAAAGGGGAAAGAAAGGGGAAAGAAAGGGGAAAGAAAGCCCAAAGAAAGGGGAAAGAAAGCCCAAAGAAAGGGTAAAGAAAGCCCAAAGAAATGGGAAAGAAAGCCCAAAGAAAGGGGAAAGAAAGCCCAAAGAAAGGGGAAAGAAAGCCCAAAGAAAGGGGAAAGAAAGCCCAAAGAAAAGGGAAAGAAAGCCCAAAGAAAGGGGAAGAAAAGCCCAAAGAAAGCCCAAAGAAAGGGGAAAGAAAGCCCAAAGAAAGGGGAAAGAAAGCCCAAAGAAAGGGGAAAGAAAGCCCAAAGAAAGGGGAAGGAAAGCCCAAAGAAAGCCCAAAGAAAGGGGAAAGAAAGCCCAAAGAAAGGGGAAAGAAAGCCCAAAGAAAGGGGAAGGAAAGCCGAAAGAAAGCCCAAAGAAAGGGGAAAGAAAGCCCAAAGAAAGCCCAAAGAAAGGGGAAAGAAAGCCCAAAGAAAGCCCAAAGAAAGGGGAAAGAAAGCCCAAAGAAAGGAGAGAGAAAGCCCAAAGAAAGCCCAAAGAAAGGGGAAAGAAAGCCCAAAGAAAGCCCAAAGAAAGAGGAAAGAAAGCCCAAAGAAAGGGAAAATAAAGGAGAAAGAAAGCCCAAAGAAAGGCCAAAGAAAGGGGAAAGAAAGCCCAAAGAAAGAGGAAATAAAGACCAAAGAAAGGGGAAAGAAAGCCCAAAGAAAGGGGAAAGAAAGCCCAAAGAAAGCCCAAAGAAAGCCCAAAGAAAGCCCAAAGAAAGCCCAAAGAAAGAGGAAAGAAAGCCCAAAGAAAGGGGAAAGAAAGGGGAAAGAAAGGGGAAAGAAAGGGGAAAGAAAGGGGGAAGAAAGGGAAAAGAAAGGGGAAAGAAAGCCCAAAGAAAGGGGAAAGAAAGCCCAAAGAAAGGGGAAAGAAAGCCCAAAGAAAGGGGAAAGAAAGCCCAAAGAAAGCCCAAAGAAAGCCCAAAGAAAGGGGAAAGAAAGCCCAAAGAAAGCGGAAAGAAAGCCCAAAGAAAGGGGAAAGAAAGCTCGAAGAAAGGGGAAAGAAAGCCCAAAAAAAGGGGAAAGAAAGGGGAAAGAAAGGGGAAAGAAAGCCCAAAGAAAGGGGAAAGAAAGCCCAAATAAAGCCCAAAGAAAGGGGAAAGAAAGGAGAAAGAATGGAGAAAGAAAGGGGAAAGAAATGGGAAAGAAAGGGGAAAGAAAGGGGAAAGAAAGCCCAAAGAAAGGGGAAAGAAAGGGGAAAGAAAGCCCAAAGAAAGGGGAAAGAAAGCCCAAAGAAAGGGGAAAGAAAGCCCAAAGAAAGGGGAAAGACAGCCCAAAGAAAGCCCAAAGAAAGGGGAAAGAAAGCCCAAAGAAAGCCCAAAGAAAGGGGAAAGAAAGCCCAAAGAAAGCCCAAAGAAAGCCCAAAGAAAGGGGAAAGAAAGCCCAAAGAAAGGAGAGAGAAAGCCCAAAGAAAGCCCAAAGAAAGGGGAAAGAAAGCCCAAAGAAAGGGGAAAGAAAGCCCAAAGAAATGGGAAAGAAAGCCCAAAGAAAGGGGAAAGAAAGCCCAAAGAAAGCCCAAAGAAAGGGGAAAGAAAGCCCAAAGAAAGGGGAAAGAAAGCCCAAAGAAAGGAGAGAGAAAGCCCAAAGAAAGCCCAAAGAAAGGGGAAAGAAAGCCCAAAGAAAGGGGAAAGAAAGCCCAAAGAAAGCCCACAGAAAGGGGAAAGAAAGGGGAAAGAAAGGGGAAAGAAAGGGGAAAGAAAGGGGAAAGAAGGCCTAAAGAAAGGGGAAAGAAAGCCCAAAGAAAGGGGAATGAATGCCCAAAGAAAGGGGATGGAAAGCCCAAAGAAAGCCCAAAGAAAGGGGAAAGAAAGCCCAAAGAAAGGGGAAAGAAAGCCCAAAGAAAGGTGAAAGAAAGCCCAAAGAAAAGGGAAAGAAAGCCCAAAGAAAGGGGCAAGAAAGCCCAAAGAAAGGAGAAAGAAAGCCCAAAGAAAGTGGAAAGAAAGCTCAAAGAAAGGGGAAAGAAAGCCCAAAGAAATCTCAAAGAAATTGCAAAGAAGGCACAAAGAAAGGGGAAAGAAAGCCCAAAGAAAAGGGAAAGAAAGCCCAAAGAAAGCCCAAGGAAAGGGGAAAGAAAGCCCAAAGAAAGGGGAAAGAAAGCCCAAAGAAAGGGGAAAGAAAGCCCAAGGAAAGGGGAAAGAAAGCCCAAAGAAAGGGGAAGGAAAGCCCAAAGAAAGGGGAAAGAAAGCCCAAAGAAAGGGGAAAGAAAGCCCAAAGAAAGGGGAAGGAAAGCCTAAAGAAAAGGGAAAGAAAGCCCAAAGAAAGGGGAAAGAAAGCCCAAAGAAAGGAGAAAGAAAGCCCAAAGAAAGTGGAAAGAAAGCTCAAAGAAAGGGGAAAGAAAGCCCAAAGAAAGCTCAAAGAAATTGCAAATAAGGCACAAAGAAAGGGGAAATAAAGCCCAAAGAAAGTGGAAAGAAAGCCCAAAGAAAGGGGAAGGAAAGCCCAAAGAAAGCCCAAAGAAAGGGGAAAGAAAGCTCAAAGAAAGGGGAAAGAAAGCCCAAAGAAAGGCGAAAGAAAGCCCAAAGAAAAGGGAAAGAAAGCCCAAAGAAAGGGGAAAGAAAGCCCAAAGAAAGCGGAAGGAAATCCCAAAGAAAGCCCAAAGAAAGGGGAAAGAAAGCCCAAAGAAAGGGGAAAGAAAGCCCAAAGAAAGCCCAAAGAAAGCCCAAAGAAAAGGGAAAGAAAGCCCAAAGAAAGGGGAAAGAAAGCCCAAAGAAAGCCCAAAGAAAGGGGAAAGAAAGCCCAAAGAAAGCCCAAAGAAAGGGGAAAGAAAGCCCAAAGAAAGAGGAAAGAAAGCCCAAAGAACGGGGAAAGAAAGCCCAAAGAAAGCCCAAAGAAAGCCCAAAGAAAGAGGAAAGAAAGCCAAAAGAAAGGGGAAAGAAAGGGGAAAGAAAGGGGAAAGAAAGGGGAAAGAAAGGGGGAAGAAAGGGGAAAGAAAGGGGAAAGAAAGCCCAAAGAAATGGGAAAGAAAGCCTAAAAAAAGGGGAAAGAAAGCCCAAAGAAAGCCCAAAGAAAGCCCAAAGAAAGGGGAAAGAAAGCCCAAAGAAAGCGGAAAGAAAGCCCAAAGAAAGGGGAAAGAAAGCACAAAGAAAGGGGAAAGAAAGCCCAAAGAAAGGGGAAAGAAAGCCCAAAGAAAGGGGAAAGAAAGCCCAAAGAAAGCCCAAAGAAAGGGGAAAGAAAGGGGAAAGAATGGGGAAAGAAAGGGGAAAGAAAGGGAAAAGAAAGGAGAAAGAATGGGGAAAGAAAGGGCAAAGAAATGGGAAAGAAAGGGGAAAGAAAGGGGAAAGAAAGGGGAAAGAAAGCCCAAAGAAAGGGGAAAGAAAGCCCAAAGAAAGGGTAAAGAAAGCCCAAAGAAATGGGAAAGAAAGCCCAAAGAAAGGGGAAAGAAAGCCCAAAGAAAGGGGAAAGAAAGCCCAAAGAAAGGGGAAAGAAAGCCCAAAGAAAGCCCAAAGAATGCTCAAAGAAAGCCCAAAGAAAGGGGAAAGAAAGCCCAAAGAAAGCCCAAAGAAAGGGGAAAGAAAGCCCAAAGAAAGGCAAAGAAAGGGGAAAGAAAGCCCAAAGAAAGGAGAGAGAAAGCCCAAAGAAAGCCCAAAGAAAGTGGAAAGAAAGCCCAAAGAAAGGGGAAAGAAAGCCCAAAGAAAGCCCAAAGAAAGCGGAAAGAAAGGGGAAAGAAAGGGGAAAGAAAGGGGAAAGAAAGGGGAATGAAAGCCCAAAGAAAGGGGATGGAAAGCCCAAAGAAAGCCCAAAGAAAGGGGAAAGAAAGCCCAATGAAAGGGGAAAGAAAGCCCAAAGAAAGGCGAAAGAATGTCCAAAGAAAAGGGAAAGAAAGCCCAAAGAAACGGGAAAGAAAGCCCAAAGAAAGGAGAAAGAAAGCCCAAAGAAAGGGGAAAGAAAGCTCAAAGAAAGGGGAAAGAAAGCCAAAAGAAAGCTCAAAGAAATGGCAAAGAAGGCACAAAGAAAGGGGAAAGAAAGCCCAAAGAAAGGGGAAAGAAAGCCCAAAGAAAGGGGAAAGAAAGCCAAAGAAAGGTGAAAGAAAGCCCAAAGAAAAGGGAAAGAAAGCCCAAAGAAGGGGCAAGAAAGCCCAAAGAAAGGAGAAAGAAAGCCCAAAGAAAGTGGAAAGAAAGCTCAAAGAAAGGGGAAAGAAAGCCCAAAGAAAGCTCAAAGAAATTGCAAAGAAGGCACAAAGAAAGGGGAAAGAAAGCCCAAAGAAAAGGGAAAGAAAGCCCAAAGAAAGCCCAAGGAAAGGGGAAAGAAAGCCCAAAGAAAGGGGAAAGAAAGCCCAAAGAAAGGGGAAAGAAAGCCCAAGGAAAGGGGAAAGAAAGCCCAAAGAAAGGGGAAGGAAAGCCCAAAGAAAGGGGAAAGAAAGCCCAAAGAAAGGGGGAAAGAAAGCCCAAAGAAAGGGGAAGGAAAGCCTAAAGAAAAGGGAAAGAAAGCCCAAAGAAAGGGGAAAGAAAGCCCAAAGAAAGGAGAAAGAAAGCCCAAAGAAAGTGGAAAGAAAGCTCAAAGAAAGGGGAAAGAAAGCCCAAAGAAAGCTCAAAGAAATTGCAAATAAGGCACAAAGAAAGGGGAAAGAAAGCCCAAAGAAAGGGGAAAGAAAGCCCAAAGAAAGGGGAAGGAAAGCCCAAAGAAAGCCCAAAGAAAGGGGAAAGAAAGCTCAAAGAAAGGGGAAAGAATGCCCAAAGAAAGGCGAAAGAAAGCCCAAAGAAAAGGGAAAGAAAGCCCAAAGAAAGGGGAAAGAAAGCCCAAAGAAAGCGAAGGAAATCCCAAAGAAAGCCCAAAGAAAGGGGAAAGAAAGCCCAAAGAAAGGGGAAAGAAAGCCCAAAGAAAGCCCAAAGAAAGCCCAAAGAAAAGGGAAAGAAAGCCCAAAGAAAGGGGAAAGAAAGCCCAAAGAAAGCCCAAAGAAAGGGGAAAGAAAGCCCAAAGAAAGCCCAAAGAAAGGGGAAAGAAAGCCCAAAGAAAGAGGAAAGAAAGCCCAAAGAACGGGGAAAGAAAGCCCAAAGAAAGCCCAAAGAAAGCCCAAAGAAAGAGGAAAGAAAGCCAAAAGAAAGGGGAAAGAAGGGGAAAGAAAGGGGAAAGAAAGGGGAAAGAAAGGGGGAAGAAAGGGGAAAGAAAGGGGAAAGAAAGCCCAAAGAAATGGGAAAGAAAGCCTAAAAAAAGGGGAAAGAAAGCCCAAAGAAAGCCCAAAGAAAGCCCAAAGAAAGGGGGAAAGAAAGCCCAAAGAAAGCGGAAAGAAAGCCCAAAGAAAGGGGAAAGAAAGCACAAAGAAAGGGGAAAGAAAGCCCAAAGAAAGGGGAAAGAAAGCCCAAAGAAAGGGGAAAGAAAGCCCAAAGAAAGCCCAAAGAAAGGGGAAAGAAAGGGGAAAGAATGGGGAAAGAAAGGGGAAAGAAAGGAAAAGAAAGGAGAAAGAATGGGGAAAGAAAGGGCAAAGAAATGGGAAAGAAAGGGGAAAGAAAGGGGAAAGAAAGGGGAAAGAAAGCCCAAAGAAAGGGGAAAGAAAGCCCAAAGAAAGGGTAAAGAAAGCCCAAAGAAATGGGAAAGAAAGCCCAAAGAAAGGGGAAAGAAAGCCCAAAGAAAGGGGAAAGAAAGCCCAAAGAAAGGGGAAAGAAAGCCCAAAGAAAGCCCAAAGAATGCTCAAAGAAAGCCCAAAGAAAGGGGAAAGAAAGCCCAAAGAAAGCCAAAGAAAGGGGAAAGAAAGCCCAAAGAAAGGCAAAGAAAGGGGAAAGAAAGCCCAAAGAAAGGAGAGAGAAAGCCCAAAGAAAGCCCAAAGAAAGTGGAAAGAAAGCCCAAAGAAAGGGGAAAGAAAGCCCAAAGAAAGCCCAAAGAAAGCGGAAAGAAAGGGGAAAGAAAGGGGAAAGAAAGGGGAAAGAAAGGGGAATGAAAGCCCAAAGAAAGGGGATGGAAAGCCCAAAGAAAGCCCAAAGAAAGGGGAAAGAAAGCCAATGAAAGGGGAAAGAAAGCCCAAAGAAAGGCGAAAGAATGTCCAAAGAAAAGGGAAAGAAAGCCCAAAGAAACGGGAAAGAAAGCCCAAAGAAAGGAGAAAGAAAGCCCAAAGAAAGGGGAAAGAAAGCTCAAAGAAAGGGGAAAGAAAGCCAAAAGAAAGCTCAAAGAAATGGCAAAGAAGGCACAAAGAAAGGGGAAAGAAAGCCCAAAGAAAGGGGAAAGAAAGCCCAAAGAAAGAATGCCCAAAGAAAGCCCAAAGAAAGGGGAAAGAAATCCCAAAGAAAGCCCAAAGAAAGGGGAAAGAAAGCCCAAAGAAAGCCCAAAGAAAGGGGTAAGGAAGCCCAAAGAAAGCAGAGAGAAAGCCCAAAGAAAGCCCAAAGAAAGGGGAAAGAAAGCCCAAAGAAAGGGGAAAGAAAGCTCAAAGAAAGCCCAAAGAAAGAGGAAAGAAAGGGTAAAGAAAGGGGAAAGAAAGGGGAAAGAAAGGGGAAAGAAAGGGGAAAGAAGGCCCAAAGAAAGGGGAAAGAAAGCCCAAAGAAAGAGGAAAGAAAGCCAAAGAAAGGGGAAGGAAAGCCAAAAGAAAGGGGAAAGAAAGCCCAAGGAAAGGGGAAAGAAAGCCCAAAGAAATGCGAAAGAAAGCCCAAAGAAAGCCCAAAGAAATGGGAAAGAAAGCCCAAAGAAATGGGAAAGAAAGCCCAAAGAAAGGAGAAAGAAAGCCCAAAGAAAGGGGAAGGAAAGCGCAAATAAAGTCCAAAGAAAGGGGAAAGAAAGCCCAAAGAAAGTGGAAAGAAAGCCCAAAGAAAGTGGAAAGAAAGCCCAAAGAAAAGGGAAAGAAAGCCCAAAGAAAGCCCAAAGAAAGCCTAAAGAAAGCCCAAAGAAAGAGGAAAGAAAGCCCAAAGAAATCCCAAAGAAAGGGCAAAGAAAGCCCAAAGAAAGGCCAAAGAAAGGGTAAAGAAAGCCCAAAGAAAGGGGAAAGAAAGCCCAAAGAAAGGAGAAAGAAAGCCCAAAGTAAGGGGAAAGAAAGGGGAAAGAAAGTCCAAAGAAAGCCCAAAGAAAGCCCAAAGAAAGGGGAAAGAAAGCCCAAAGAACGGGGAAAGAAAGCCCAAAGAAAGCCCAAAGAAAGCCTAAAGAAAGCCCAAAGAAAGAGGAAAGAAAGCACAAAGAAAGAGGAAAGAAAGCACAAAGAAAGCGGAAAGAAAGGGGAAAGAAAGGGGAAAGAAAGGGGAAAGAAAGGGGGAAGAAAGGGGAAAGAAAGGGGAAAGAAAGCCCAAAGAAAGTCCAAAGAAATGGGAAAGAAAGCCCAAAGAAAGCTCAAAGAAATGGGAAAGAAGGCACAATGAAAGGGGAAAGAAAGCCCAAAGAAAGGGGAAAGAAAGCCCAAAGAAAGCCCAAAGAAAGCCCAAAGAAAGGGGAAAGAAAGCCCAAAGAAAGGGGAAAGAAAGCCCAAAGAAAGGGGAAAGAAAGCTCAAAGAAAGGGGAAAGAAAGCACAAAAAAAGGGGAAAGAAAGGGGAAAGAAAGGGGAAAGAAAGCCCAAAGAAATGGGAAAGAAAGCCCAAATAAAGCCCAAAGAAAGCCCAAAGAAAGGGGAAAGAAAGCCCAAAGAAAGGGGAAAGAAAGCCCAAAGAAAGGGGAAAGAAAGCCCAAAGAAAAGGGAAAGAAAGCCCAAAGAAAGGGGAAGGAAAGCCCAAAGAAAGCCCAAAGAAAGGGGAAAGAAAGCCCAAAGAAAGGGGAAAGAAAGCCCAAAGAAAGCCCAAAGAAAGGGGAAAGAAAGCCCAAAGAAAGGGGAAAGAAAGCCCAAAGAAAGGGGAAGGAAAGCCCAAAGAAAGCCCAAAGAAAGGGGAAAGAAAGCCCAAAGAAAGGGGAAAGAAAGCCCAAAAAAAGGCGAAAGAAAGCCCAAAGAAAAGGGAAAGAAAGCCCAAAGAAAGGGGAAAGAAAGCCCAAAGAAAGCCCAAAGAAAGGGGAAAGAAAGCCCAAAGAAAGCCCAAAGAAAGGGGAAAGAAAGCCCAAAGAAAGCCCAAAGAAAGGGGAAAGAAAGCCCAAAGAAAGGGAAAATAAAGGAGAAAGAAAGCCCAAAGAAAGCCCAAAGAAAGGGGAAAGAAAGCCCAAAGAAAGGGGAAAGAAAGCCCAAAGAAAGGGGAAAGAAAGCCCAAAGAAAGGGGAAAGAAAGCCCAAAGAAAGCCCAAAGAAAGGGGAAAGAAAGCCCAAAGAAAGGGGAAAGAAAGCCCAAAGAAAGGGGAAAGAAAGCCCAAATAAAGGCGAAAGAAAGCCCAAAGAAAAGGGAAAGAAAGCCCAAAGAAACGGGAAAGAAAGCCCAAAGAAAGGAGAAAGAAAGCCCAAAGAAAGGGGAAAGAAAGCTCAAAGAAAGGGGAAAGAAAGCCAAAAGAAAGCTCAAAGAAATGGCAAAGAAGGCACAAAGAAAGGGGAAAGAAAGCCCAAAGAAAGGGGAAAGAAAGCCCAAAGAAAGGGGAAAGAAAGCCCAAAGAAAGCCCAAAGAATGCCCAAAGAAAGCCCAAAGAAAGGGGAAAGAAATCCCAAAGAAAGCCCAAAGAAAGCCCAAAGAAAGCCCAAAGAAAGCCCAAAGAAAGGGGTAAGGAAGCCCAAAGAAAGCAGAGAGAAAGCCCAAAGAAAGCCCAAAGAAAGGGGAAAGAAAGCCCAAAGAAAGGGGAAAGAAAGCTCAAAGAAAGCCCAAAGAAAGAGGAAAGAAAGGGTAAAGAAAGGGGAAAGAAAGGGGAAAGAAAGGTGAAAGAAAGGGGAAAGAAGGCCCAAAGAAAGGGGAAAGAAAGCCCAAAGAAAGAGGAAAGAAAGCCAAAAGAAAGGGGAAGGAAAGCCAAAAGAAAGGGGAAAGAAAGCCCAAGGAAAGGGGAAAGAAAGCCCAAAGAAAGGCGAAAGAAAGCCCAAAGAAAGCCCAAAGAAATGGGAAAGAAAGCCCAAAGAAATGGGAAAGAAAGCCCAAAGAAAGGAGAAAGAAAGCCCAAAGAAAGGGGAAGGAAAGCCCAAATAAAGTCCAAAGAAAGGGGAAAGAAAGCCCAAAGAAAGTGGAAAGAAAGCCCAAAGAAAGTGGAAAGAAAGCCCAAAGAAAAGGGAAAGAAAGCCCAAAGAAAGGGGAAAGAAAGCCCAAAGAAAGCCCAAAGAAAGGGGAAAGAAAGCCCAAAGAAATCCCAAAGAAAGGGCAAAGAAAGCCCAAAGAAAGGCCAAAGAAAGGGTAAAGAAAGCCCAAAGAAAGGGGAAAGAAAGCCCAAAGAAAGGAGAAAGAAAGCCCAAAGTAAGGGGAAAGAAAGGGGAAAGAAAGTCCAAAGAAAGCCCAAAGAAAGCCCAAAGAAAGGGGAAAGAAAGCCCAAAGAACGGGGAAAGAAAGCCCAAAGAAAGCCCAAAGAAAGCCTAAAGAAAGCCCAAAGAAAGAGGAAAGAAAGCACAAAGAAAGAGGAAAGAAAGCACAAAGAAAGCGGAAAGAAAGGGGAAAGAAAGGGGAAAGAAAGGGGAAAGAAAGGGGGAAGAAAGGGGAAAGAAAGGGGAAAGAAAGCCCAAAGAAAGTCCAAAGAAATGGGAAAGAAAGCCCAAAGAAAGCTCAAAGAAATGGGAAAGAAGGCACAATGAAAGGGGAAAGAAAGCCCAAAGAAAGGGGAAAGAAAGCCCAAAGAAAGCCCAAAGAAAGCCCAAAGAAAGGGGAAAGAAAGCCCCAAGAAAGGGGAAAGAAAGCCCAAAGAAAGGGGAAAGAAAGCTCAAAGAAAGGGGAAAGAAAGCACAAAAAAAGGGGAAAGAAAGGGGAAAGAAAGGGGAAAGAAAGCCCAAAGAAATGGGAAAGAAAGCCCAAATAAAGCCCAAAGAAAGCCCAAAGAAAGGGGAAAGAAAGCCCAAAGAAAGGGGAAAGAAAGCCCAAAGAAAGGGGAAAGAAAGCCCAAAGAAAAGGGAAAGAAAGCCCAAAGAAAGGGGAAGGAAAGCCCAAAGAAAGCCCAAAGAAAGGGGAAAGAAAGACCAAAGAAAGGGGAAAGAAAGCCCAAAGAAAGCCCAAAGAAAGGGGAAAGAAAGCCCAAAGAAAGGGGAAAGAAAGCCCACAGAAAGGGGAAGGAAAGCCCAAAGAAAGCCCAAAGAAAGGGGAAAGAAAGCCCAAAGAAAGGGGAAAGAAAGCCCAAAGAAAGGCGAAAGAAAGCCCAAAGAAAAGGGAAAGAAAGCCCAAAGAAAGGCGAAAGAAAGCCCAAAGAAAGCCCAAAGAAAGGGGAAAGAAAGCCCAAAGAAAGCCCAAAGAAAGGGGAAAGAAAGCCCAAAGAAAGCCCAAAGAAAGGGGAAAGAAAGCCCAAAGAAAGGGAAAATAAAGGAGAAAGAAACCCCAAAGAAAGCCCAAAGAAAGGGGAAAGAAAGCCCAAAGAAAGGGGAAAGAAAGCCCAAAGAAAGGGGAAAGAAAGCCCAAAGAAAGGGGAAAGAAAGCCCAAAGAAAGCCCAAAGAAAGGGGAAAGAAAGCCCAAAGAAAGGGGAAAGAAAGCCCAAAGAAAGGGGAAAGAAAGCCCAAATAAAGGCGAAAGAAAGCCCAAAGAAAAGGGAAAGAAAGCCCAAAGAAACGGGAAAGAAAGCCCAAAGAAAGGAGAAAGAAAGCCCAAAGAAAGGGGAAAGAAAGCCAAAAGAAAGCTCAAAGAAATGGCAAAGAAGGCACAAAGAAAGGGGATAGAAAGCCCAAAGAAAGGGGAAAGAAAGCCCAAAGAAAGGGGAAAGAAAGCCCAAAGAAAGCCCAAAGAATGCCCAAAGAAAGCCCAAAGAAAGGGGAAAGAAATTTGAAAGAAAGCCCAAAGAAAGGGGAAAGAAAGCCCAAAGAAAGCCCAAAGAAAGGAGTAAGGAAGCCCAAAGAAAGCAGAGAGAAAGCCCAAAGAAAGCCCAAAGAAAGGGGAAAGAAAGCCCAAAGAAAGGGGAAAGAAAGCTCAAAGAAAGCCCAAAGAAAGAGGAAAGAAAGGGTAAAGAAAGGGGAAAGAAAGGGGAAAGCAAGGGGAAAGAAAGGGGAAAGAAGGCCCAAAGAAAGGGGAAAGAAAGCCCAAAGAAAGAGGAAAGAAAGCCAAAAGAAAGGGGAAGGAAAGCCCAAAGAAAGGGGAAAGAAAGCCCAAGGAAAGGGGAAAGAAAGCCCTAAGAAATGCGAAAGAAAGCCCAAAGAAAGCCCAAAGAAATGGGAAAGAAAGCCCAAAGAAATGGGAAAGAAAGCCCAAAGAAAGGAGAAAGAAAGCCCAAAGAAAGGGGAAGGAAAGCCCAAAGAAAGTCCAAAGAAAGGGGAAAGAAAGCCCAAAGAAAGTGGAAAGAAAGCCCAAAGAAAGTGGAAAGAAAGCCCAAAGAAAAGTGAAAGAAAGCCCAAAGAAAGTGGAAAGAAAGCCCAAAGAAAGCCCAAAGAAAGGGGAAAGAAAGCCCAAAGAAATCCCAAAGAAAGGGCAAAGAAAGCCTAAAGAAAGGCCAAAGAAAGGGTAAAGAAAGCCCAAAGAAAGGAGAAAGAAAGCCCAAAGTAAGGGGAAAGAAAGGGGAAAGAAAGTCCAAAGAAAGCCCAAAGAAAGCCCAAAGAAAGGGGAAAGAAAGCCAAAAGAATGGGGAAAGAAAGCCCAAAGAAAGCCCAAAGAAAGCCCAAAGAAAGCCCAAAGAAAGCCCAAAGAAAGAGGAAAGAAAGCACAAAGAAAGCGGAAAGAAAGGGGAAAGAAAGGGGAAAGAAAGGGGAAAGAAAGGGGGAAGAAAGGGGAAAGAAAGGGGAAAGAAAGCCCAAAGAAAGTCCAAAGAAATGGGAAAGAAAGCCCAAAGAAAGCTCAAAGAAATGGGAAAGAAGGCACAATGAAAGGGGAAAGAAAGCCCAAAGAAAGGGGAAAGAAAGCCCAAAGAAAGCCCAAAGAAAGCCCAAAGAAAGGGGAAAGAAAGCCCAAAGAAAGGGGAAAGAAAGCCCAAAGAAAGGGGAAAGAAAGCTCAAAGAAAGGGGAAAGAAAGCACAAAAAAAGGGGAAAGAAAGGGGAAAGAAAGGGGAAAGAAAGCCCAAAGAAATGGGAAAGAAAGGCCAAATAAAGCCCAAAGAAAGGGGAAAGAAAGGGGAAAGAATGGGGAAAGAAAGGGGAAAGAAAGGGAAAAGAAAGGAGAAAGAATGGGGAAAGAAAGGGGAAAGAAAGGGGAAAGAATTGGGAAACAAAGGGGAAAGAAAGGGGAAAGAAAGGGGAAAGAAAGCCCAAAGGAAGGGGAAAGAAAGGGGAAAGAAAGCCCAAAGAAAGGGGAAAGAAAGCCCAAAGAAAGCCCAAAGAAAGCCCAAAGAATGGGGAAAGAAAGCCCAAAGAAAGGGGAAAGAAAGCCCAAAGGAAGGGGAAAGAAAGCACAAAGAAATCCCAAAGAATGCCCAAAGAAAGCCCAAAGAAAGGGGAAAGAGAGCCCAAAGAAATGGGAAAGAAAGCCCAAAGAAAGGGGAAAGAAAGCCCAAATAAAGCCCAAAGAAAGGGGAAAGAAAGGGGAAAGAATGGGGAAAGAAAGGGGAAAGAAAGGGAAAAGAAAGGAGAAAGAAAGGGGAAAGAAAGGGGAAAGAAAGCCCAAAGAAAGGGGAAAAAAAAGCCCAAAGAAAGGGGAAAGAAAGCCAAAAGAAAGGGGAAAGAAAGCACAAAGAAAGCCCAAAGAAAGGGGAAAGAAAGCCCAAAGAAAGGGGAAAGAAAGCCCAAAGAAAGGGGAAGGAAAGCCCAAAGAAAGCCCAAAGAAAGGGGAAAGAAAGCCCAAAGAAAGGCGAAAGAAAGCCCAAAGAAAAGGGAAAGAAAGCCCAAAGAAAGGGGAAAGAAAGCCCAAAGAAAGGGGAAGGAAAGCCCAAAGAAAGCCCAAAGAAAGGGGAAAGAAAGCCCAAAGAAAGGGGAAAGAAAGCCCAAAGAAAGGGGAAAGAAAGCCCAAAGAAAAGGGAAAGAAAGCCCAAAGAAAGGGGAAGGAAAGCCCAAAGAAAGCCCAAAGAAAGGGGAAAGAAAGCCCAAAGAAAGGGGAAAGAAAGCCCAAAGAAAGCCCAAAGAAAGGGGAAAGAAAGCCCAAAGAAAGGGGAAAGAAAGCCCAAAGAAAGGGGAAAGAAAGCCCAAAGAAAGCCCAAAGAAAGCCCAAAGAAAGCCCAAAGAAAGGGGAAAGAAAGCACAAAGAAAGCGGAAAGAAAGCCCAAAGAAAGGGGAAAGAAAGCTCAAAGAAAGTGGAAAGAAAGCACAAAAAAAGGGGAAAGAAAGGGGAAAGAAAGGGGAAAGAAAGCCCAAAGAAAGGGGAAAGAAAGCCCAAAGAAAGGGGAAAGAAAGCCCAAAGAAATGGGAAAGAAAGCCCAAAGAAAGGGGAAAGAAAGCCCAAAGAAAGGGGAAAGAAAGCCCAAAGAAAGGGGAAAGAAAGCCCAAAGAAAGCCCAAAGAATGCTCAAAGAAAGCCCAAAGAAAGGGGAAAGAAAGCCCAAAGAAATGGGAAAGAAAGGCCAAAGAAAGACCAAAGAAAGGGGAAAGAAAGCCCAAAGAAAGGGGAAAGAAAGCCCAAAGAAAGCCCAAAGAAAGGGGAAAGAAAGCCCAAAGAAAGCCCAAAGAAAGGGGAAAGAAAGCCCAAAAAAAGGGGAAAGAAAGCAAAAAGAAAGCCCAAAGAAAGCGGAAAGAAAGGGGAAAGAAAGGGGAAAGAAAGGGGAAAGAAAGGGGAATGAAAGCCCAAAGAAAGGGGATGGAAAGCCCTAAGAAAGCCCAAAGAAAGGGGAAAGAAAGCCCAATGAAAGGGGAAAGAAAGCCCAAAGAAAGGCGAAAGAAAGCCCAAAGAAAAGGGAAAGAAAGCCCAAAGAAACGGAAAAGAAAGCCCAAAGAAAGTAGAAAGAAAGCCCAAAGAAAGGGGAAAGAAAGCTCAAAGAAAGGGGAAAGAAAGCCCAAAGAAAGCTCAAAGAAATGGCAAAGAAGGCACAAAGAAAGGGGAAAGAAAGCCCAAAGAAAGGGGAAAGGAAGCCCAAAGAATGGGGAAAGAAAGCCCAAAGAAAGCCCAAAGAAAGGGGAAAGAAAGCCCAAAGAAAGCCCAAAGAAAGGGGTAAGGAAGCCCAAAGAAAGCAGAGAGAAAGCCCAAAGAAAGCCCAAAGAAAGGGGAAAGAAAGCCCAAAGAAAGAGGAAAGAAAGCTCAAAGAAAGCCCAAAGAAAGAGGAAAGAAAGGGTAAAGAAAGGGGAAAGAAAGGGGAAAGAAAGGTGAAAGAAAGGGGAAAGAAGGCCCAAAGAAAGGGGAAGAAAGCCCAAAGAAAGAGGAAAGAAAGCCAAAAGAAAGGGGAAGGAAAGCCAAAAGAAAGGGGAAAGAAAGCCCAAGGAAAGGGGAAAGAAAGCCCAAAGAAAGGCGAAAGAAAGCCCAAAGAAAGCCCAAAGAAATGGGAAAGAAAGCCCAAAGAAATGAGAAAGAAAGCCCAAAGAAAGGAGAAAGAAAGCCCAAAGAAAGGGGAAGGAAAACCCAAATAAAGTCCAAAGAAAGGGGAAAGAAAGCCCAAAGAAAGTGGAAAGAAAGCCCAAAGAAAGTGGAAAGAAAGCCCAAAGAAAAGGGAAAGAAAGCCCAAAGAAAGGGGAAAGAAAGCCCAAAGAAAGCCCAAAGAAAGGGGAAAGAAAGCCAAAGAAATCCCAAAGAAAGGGCAAAGAAAGCCCAAAGAAAGGCCAAAGAAAGGGTAAAGAAAGCCCAAAGAAAGGGGAAAGAAAGCCCAAAGAAAGGAGAAAGAAAGCCCAAAGTAAGGGGAAAGAAAGGGGAAAGAAAGTCCAAAGAAAGCCCAAAGAAAGCCCAAAGAAAGGGGAAAGAAAGCCCAAAGAACGGGGAAAGAAAGCCCAAAGAAAGCCCAAAGAAAGCCTAAAGAAAGCCCAAAGAAAGAGGAAAGAAAGCACAAAGAAAGAGGAAAGAAAGCACAAAGAAAGCGGAAAGAAAGGGGAAAGAAAGGGGAAAGAAAGGGGAAAGAAAGGGGGAAGAAAGGGGAAAGAAAGGGGAAAGAAAGCCCAAAGAAAGTCCAAAGAAATGGGAAAGAAAGCCCAAAGAAAGCTCAAAGAAATGGGAAAGAAGGCACAATGAAAGGGGAAAGAAAGCCCAAAGAAAGGGGAAAGAAAGCCCAAAGAAAGCCCAAAGAAAGCCCAAAGAAAGGGGAAAGAAAGCCCCAAGAAAGGGGAAAGAAATCCCAAAGAAAGGGGAAAGAAAGCTCAAAGAAAGGGCAAAGAAAGCACAAAAAAAGGGGAAAGAAAGGGGAAAGAAAGGGGAAAGAAAGCCCAAAGAAATGGGAAAGAAAGCCCAAATAAAGCCCAAAGAAAGCCCAAAGAAAGGGGAAAGAAAGCCCAAAGAAAGGGGAAAGAAAGCCCAAAGAAAGGGGAAAGAAAGCCCAAAGAAAAGGGAAAGAAAGCCCAAAGAAAGGGGAAGGAAAGCCCAAAGAAAGCCCAAAGAAAGGGGAAAGAAAGCCCAAAGAAAGGGGAAAGAAAGCCCAAAGAAAGCCCAAAGAAAGGGGAAAGAAAGCCCAAAGAAAGGGGAAAGAAAGCCCACAGAAAGGGGAAGGAAAGCCCAAAGAAAGCCCAAAGAAAGGGGAAAGAAAGCCCAAAGAAAGGGGAAAGAAAGCCCAAAGAAAGGCGAAAGAAAGCCCAAAGAAAAGGGAAAGAAAGCCCAAAGAAAGGCGAAAGAAAGCCCAAAGAAAGCCCAAAGAAAGGGGAAAGAAAGCCCAAAGAAAGCCCAAAGAAAGGGGAAAGAAAGCCCAAAGAAAGCCCAAAGAAAGGGGAAAGAAAGCCCAAAGAAAGGGAAAATAAAGGAGAAAGAAACCCCAAAGAAAGCCCAAAGAAAGGGGAAAGAAAGCCCAAAGAAAGGGGAAAGAAAGCCCAAAGAAAGGGGAAAGAAAGCCCAAAGAAAGGGGAAAGAAAGCCCAAAGAAAGCCCAAAGAAAGGGGAAAGAAAGCCCAAAGAAAGGGGAAAGAAAGCCCAAAGAAAGGGGAAAGAAAGCCCAAATAAAGGCGAAAGAAAGCCCAAAGAAAAGGGAAAGAAAGCCCAAAGAAACGGGAAAGAAAGCCCAAAGAAAGGAGAAAAAAAGCCCAAAGAAAGGGGAAAGAAAGCTCAAAGAAAGGGGAAAGAAAGCCAAAAGAAAGCTCAAAGAAATGGCAAAGAAGGCACAAAGAAAGGGGATAGAAAGCCCAAAGAAAGGGGAAAGAAAGCCCAAAGAAAGGGGAAAGAAAGCCCAAAGAAAGCCCAAAGAATGCCCAAAGAAAGCCCAAAGAAAGGGGAAAGAAATTTGAAAGAAAGCCCAAAGAAAGGGGAAAGAAAGCCCAAAGAAAGCCCAAAGAAAGGAGTAAGGAAGCCCAAAGAAATCAGAGAAAGCCCAAAGAAAGCCCAAAGAAAGGGGAAAGAAAGCCCAAAGAAAGGGGAAAGAAAGCTCAAAGAAAGCCCAAAGAAAGAGGAAAGAAAGGGTAAAGAAAGGGGAAAGAAAGGGGAAAGCAAGGGGAAAGAAAGGGGAAAGAAGGCCCAAAGAAAGGGGAAAGAAAGCCCAAAGAAAGAGGAAAGAAAGCCAAAAGAAAGGGGAAGGAAAGCCCAAAGAAAGGGGAAAGAAAGCCCAAGGAAAGGGGAAAGAAAGCCCTAAGAAATGCGAAAGAAAGCCCAAAGAAAGCCCAAAGAAATGGGAAAGAAAGCCCAAAGAAATGGGAAAGAAAGCCCAAAGAAAGGAGAAAGAAAGCCCAAAGAAAGGGGAAGGAAAGCCCAAAGAAAGTCCAAAGAAAGGGGAAAGAAAGACCAAAGAAAGTGGAAAGAAAGCCCAAAGAAAGTGGAAAGAAAGCCCAAAGAAAAGTGAAAGAAAGCCCAAAGAAAGTGGAAAGAAAGCCCAAAGAAAGCCCAAAGAAAGGGGAAAGAAAGCCCAAAGAAATCCCAAAGAAAGGGCAAAGAAAGCCCAAAGAAAGGCCAAAGAAAGGGTAAAGAAAGCCCAAAGAAAGGAGAAAGAAAGCCCAAAGTAAGGGGAAAGAAAGGGGAAAGAAAGTCCAAAGAAAGCCCAAAGAAAGGGGAAAGAAAGCCAAAAGAATGGGGAAAGAAAGCCCAAAGAAAGCCCAAAGAAAGCCCAAAGAAAGCCCAAAGAAAGCCCAAAGAAAGAGGAAAGAAAGCACAAAGAAAGCGGAAAGAAAGGGGAAAGAAAGGGGAAAGAAAGGGGAAAGAAAGGGGGAAGAAAGGGGAAAGAAAGGGGAAAGAAAGGCCAAAGAAAGTCCAAAGAAATGGGAAAGAAAGCCCAAAGAAAGCTCAAAGAAATGGGAAAGAAGGCACAATGAAAGGGGAAAGAAAGCCCAAAGAAAGGGGAAAGAAAGCCCAAAGAAAGCCCAAAGAAAGCCCAAAGAAAGGGGAAAGAAAGCCCAAAGAAAGGGGAAAGAAAGCCCAAAGAAAGGGGAAAGAAAGCTCAAAGAAAGGGGAAAGAAAGCACAAAAAAAGGGGAAAGAAAGGGGAAAGAAAGGGGAAAGAAAGCCCAAAGAAATGGGAAAGAAAGGCCAAGGAAAGGGGAAAGAAAGCCCAAAGAAAGCCCAAAGAAAGGGGAAAGAAAGGGGAAGATAGCCCAAAGAAAGCCCAAAGAAAGGGGAAAGAAAGCCCAAAGAAAGGCCAAAGAAATGGTAAAGAAAGCCCAAAGAAAGGGAAAAGAAAGCCCAAGGAAAGCCCAAAGAAAGCCTAAAGAAAGGGGAAAGAAAGTGAAAAGAAAGCCCAAAGAAAGGGGAAAGAAAGCCCAAAGAAAGCCCAAAGAAAGCCCAAAGAATGGGGAAAGAAAGCCCAAAGAAAGGGGAAAGAAAGCCCAAAGGAAGGGGAAAGAAAGCACAAAGAAAGCCCAAAGAATGCCCAAAGAAAGCCCAAAGAAAGGGGAAAGAGAGCCCAAAGAAATGGGAAAGAAAGCCCAAAGAAAGGGGAAAGAAAGCCCAAATAAAGCCCAAAGAAAGGGGAAAGAAAGGGGAAAGAATGGGGAAAGAAAGGGGAAAGAAAGGGAAAAGAAAGGAGAAAGAAAGGGGAAAGAAAGGGGAAAGAAAGCCCAAAGAAAGGGGAAAAAAAAGCCCAAAGAAAGGGGAAAGAAAGCCAAAAGAAAGGGGAAAGAAAGCACAAAGAAAGCCCAAAGAAAGGGGAAAGAAAGCCCAAAGAAAGGGGAAAGAAAGCCCAAAGAAAGGGGAAGGAAAGCCCAAAGAAAGCCCAAAGAAAGGGGAAAGAAAGCCCAAAGAAAGGCGAAAGAAAGCCCAAAGAAAAGGGAAAGAAAGCCCAAAGAAAGGGGAAAGAAAGCCCAAAGAAAGGGGAAGGAAAGCCCAAAGAAAGCCCAAAGAAAGGGGAAAGAAAGCCCAAAGAAAGGGGAAAGAAAGCCCAAAGAAAGGGGAAAGAAAGCCCAAAGAAAAGGGAAAGAAAGCCCAAAGAAAGGGGAAAGAAAGCCCAAAGAAAGCCCAAAGAAAGGGGAAAGAAAGCCCAAAGAAAGCCCAAAGAAAGGGGAAAGAAAGCCCAAAGAAAGGGGAAAGAAAGCCCAAAGAAAGGGGAAAGAAAGCCCAAAGAAAGCCCAAAGAAAGCCCAAAGAAAGCCCAAAGAAAGGGGAAAGAAAGCACAAAGAAAGCGGAAAGAAAGCCCAAAGAAAGGGGAAAGAAAGCTCAAAGAAAGTGGAAAGAAAGCACAAAAAAAGGGGAAAGAAAGGGGAAAGAAAGGGGAAAGAAAGCCCAAAGAAAGGGGAAAGAAAGCCCAAAGAAAGGGGAAAGAAAGCCCAAAGAAATGGGAAAGAAAGCCCAAAGAAAGGGGAAAGAAAGCCCAAAGAAAGGGGAAAGAAAGCCCAAAGAAAGGGGAAAGAAAGCCCAAAGAAAGCCCAAAGAATGCTCAAAGAAAGCCCAAAGAAAGGGGAAAGAAAGCCCAAAGAAATGGGAAAGAAAGGCCAAAGAAAGACCAAAGAAAGGGGAAAGAAAGCCCAAAGAAAGCCCAAAGAAAGCCCAAAGAAAGCCCAAAGAAAGCCCAAAGAAAGGGGAAAGAAAGCCCAAAGAAAGCCCAAAGAAAGGGGAAAGAAAGCCCAAAAAAAGGGGAAAGAAAGCAAAAAGAAAGCCCAAAGAAAGCGGAAAGAAAGGGGAAAGAAAGGGGAAAGAAAGGGGAAAGAAAGGGGAATGAAAGCCCAAAGAAAGGGGATGGAAAGCCCAAAGAAAGCCCAAAGAAAGGGGAAAGAAAGCCCAATGAAAGGGGAAAGAAAGCACAAAGAAAGGCGAAAGAAAGCCCAAAGAAAAGGGAAAGAAAGCCCAAAGAAACGGAAAAGAAAGCCCAAAGAAAGTAGAAAGAAAGCCCAAAGAAAGGGGAAAGAAAGCTCAAAGAAAGGGGAAAGAAAGCCCAAAGAAAGGGGAAAGAAAGGGGAAAGAAAGCCCAATGAAAGGGGAAAGAAAGCCCAAAGAAAGCCCAAAGAAAGGGGAATGAAAGCCCAAAGAAAGCCCAAAGAAAGGGGAAAGAAAGCCCAAAGAAAGCCCAAAGAAAGGGGAAAGAAAGCCCAAAGAAAGCCCAAAGAAAGGGGAAGGAAAGCCCAAAGAAAGGGGAAAGAAAGCCCAAAGAAAGCCCAAAGAAAGGGGAAAGAAAGCCCAAAGAAAGGGGAAATAAAGGGGAAAGAAAGGGGAAAGAAAGTGGTAAGAAAGGGGAAAGAAAGGGGAAAGAAAGGTGAAAGAAAGGGGAAAGAAAGCCCAAAGAAAGGGGAAAGAAAGGGGCAAGAAAGCCCAAAGAAAGCCCAAAGAAAGGGGAAAGAAAGCCCAAAGAAAGCCCAAAGAAAGGAGAAAGAAATCCCAAAGAAAGCCCAAAGAAAGGGGAAAGAAAGCCCAAAGAAAGCCCAAAGGGTAAAGAAAGCCCAAAGAAAGGGGAAAGAAAGCCCAAAGAAAGTCCAAAGAAAGGAGAAAGAAAGCCCAAAGAAAGGGGAAAGAAAGGGGAAAGAAAGTCCAAAGAAAGCCCAAAGAAAGCCCAAAGAAAGGGGAAAGAAAGCCCAAAGAACGGGGAAAGAAAGCCCAAAGAAAGCCCAAAGAAAGCCCAAAGAAAGGGGAAAGAAAGCCCAAAGAAAGGGGAAAGAAAGGGGAAAGAAAGGGGAAAGAAAGCCCAAAGAAAGGGCAAAGAAAGCCCAAAGAAAGAAGAAAGAAAGCCCAAAGAAAGGGGAAAGAAAGGCCAAAGAAAGCCCAAAGAAAGGGGAAAGAAAGCCCAAAGAAAGCCCAAAAAAAGGGGAAAGAAAGCCCAAAGAAAGGGGAAAGAAAGGGGAAAGAAAGCCCAAAGAAAGGGGAAAGAAAGCCCAAAGAAAGGGGAAAGAAAGCTCAAAAAAAGCCCAAAGAAAGGGGAAAGAAAGCCCAAAGAAATGGGAAAGAAAGCCCAAAGAAAGGCGAAAGAAAGCCCAAAGAAAAGGGAAAGAAAGCCCAAAGAAAGGGGAAAGAAAGCCCAAAGAAAGTCCAAAGAAAGGGGAAAGAAAGCCCAAAGAAATGGGAAAGAAAGCCCAAAGAAAGCAGAAAGAAAGCCCAAAGACAGGGGAAAGAAAGCCCAAAGAAAGGGGAAAGAAAGCCCAAAGAAAGCTCAAAGAAATGGGAAAGAAGGCACAAAGAAAGGTGAAAGAAAGCCCAAAGAAAGGGGAAAGAAAGCCCAAAGAAAGCCCAAAGAAAGGGGAAAGAAAGCCCAAAGAAAGGGGAAAGAAATCCCAAAGAAAGGGGAAAGAAAGCTCAAGGAAAGGGGAAAGAAAGCCCAAAGAAAGGAGAAAGAAAGCCCAAAGAAAGCCCAAAGAAAGGGGAAAGAAACCCCAAAGAAAGCCCAAGAAAGGGGAAAGAAAGCCCAAAGAAAGCCAAAAGAAAGGGTAAAGAAAGCCCAAAGAAAGGGGAAAGAAAGCACAAAGAAAGGGGAAAGAAATCCCGAAGAAAGCCCAAAGAAAGCCAAAAGAAAGCCCAAAGAAAGCCCAAAGAAAGGGGAAAGAAAGCCCAAAGAAAGGGGAAAGAAATCCCAAAGAAAGGGGAAAGAAAGCTCAAGGAAAGGGGAAAGAAAGCCCAAAGAAAGGGGAAAGAAAGCCCAAAGAAAGCCAAAAGAAAGGGTAAAGAAAGCCCAAAGAAAGGGGAAAGAAAGCCCAAAGAAAGTCCAAAGAAAGGAGAAAGAAAGCCCAAAGAAAGGGGAAATAAAGGGGAAAGAATGGGGAAAGAAAGGGGAAAGAAAGGGGAAAGAAAGGAGAAAGAATGGGGAAAGAATGGGGAAAGAAAAGGGAAAGAAATGGGAAAGAAAGGGGAAAGAAAGGGGAAAGAAAGGGGAAAGAAAGCCCAAAGAAAGGGGAAAGAAAGGGGAAAGAAAGCCCAAAGAAGGGGGAAAGAAAGCCCAAAGAAAGGGGAAAGAAAGGGGAAAGAAAGCCCAAAGAAAGGTGAAAGAAAGCCCAAAGAAAGGGGAAAGAAAGCCCAAAGAAAGCCCAAAGAAAGGGGAAAGAAAGCCCAAAGAAAGGGCAAAGAAGGCCCAAAGAAAGGGCAAAGAAAGCCCAAAGAAAGGGGAAAGAAAGCCCAAAGAATGGGGAAAGAAAGCCCAAATAAAGGGGAAAGAAAGCCAAAGAAATCTGAAATAAAGCCCAAAGAAAGAGGAAAGAAAGCCCAAAGAAATGGGAAAGAAAGCCCAAAGAAAGGGGAAAGAAAGCCCAAACAAAGGGGAAAGAAAGCCCAAAGAACTCCGAAATAAAGCCTAAAGAAAGGGGAAAGAAAGCCCAAAAAAATGGGAAAGAAAGCCCAAAGAAAGGGGAAAGAAAGCCCAAAGAAAGGGGAAAGAAAGCCCAAAGAAAGCCCAAAGAAAGAGGAAAGAAAGCCCAACAAAAGGGGAAAGAAAGCCCAAAGAAAGGAGAAAGAAAGCCCAAAGAAAGCCCAAAGAAAGGGGAAAGAAAGCCCAAAGAAAGGGGAAAGAAAGCCCAAAGAAAGGGGAAAGAAAGGGGAAAGAAAGGGGAAAGAAAGGGGAAAGAAAGGGGAAAGAAAGGGGAAAGAAAGGGGAAAGAACAGGGAAAGAACGGGGAAAGAAAGCCCAAAGAAAGGGGAAAGAAAGCCCAAAGAAAGGGGAAAGAAAGCCCACAGAAAGCCCTAAGAAAGCGGAAAGAAAGCCCAAAGAAAGCTTAAAGAAAGCCCAAAGAAAGCCCAAAGAAAGGGGAAAGAAAGCCCAAAGAAAGGGGAAAGAAAGCCCAAAGAAAGGGGAAAGAAAGCCCAAAGGAAGCCCAAAGAAAGGGGGAAGAACTCCCAAAGAAAGGGGAAACAAAGCCCAAAGAAAGAGGAAAGAAAGCTCAAAGAAAGGGGAAAGAAAGCATAAAAAAGGGGGAAAGAAAGCCCAAAGAAATGGGAAAGAAAGGGGAAAGAAAGGGGAAGCAAAGCCCAAAGAAAGGGGAAAGAAAGCCCAAAGAAAGGGGAAAGAAAGCCCAAAGAAAGGAGAAAGAAAGCCCAAAGAAAGCCCACAGAAAGGGGAAAGAAAGCCCAAAGAAAACCCAAAGAAAGGGGAAAGAATGGGGAAAGAAACGGGAAAGAAAGGGGAAAGAAAGGGGAAAGAAAGGAGAAAGAATGGGGAAAGAAAGGGGAAAGAAATGGGAAAGAAAGGGGAAAGAAAGGGGAAAGGAAGCCCGAAGAAAGGGAAAAGAAAGGGGAAAGAAAGCCCAAAGAAAGGGGAAAGAAAGCCCAAAGAAAGGGAAAAGAAAGCCCAAAGAAAGCCCAAAGAAATGGGAAAGAAAGCCCAAAGAAAGCCCAAAGAAAGCCCAAAGAAAGGGCAAACAAAGCCCAAAGAAAGGGGAAAGAAAGCCCAAAGAAAGGGGAAAGAAAGCCCAAAGAAAGGGGAAAGAAAGCCCAAAGAAAGCCCAAAGAAAGCCCAAAGAAAGCCCAAAGAAAAGGGAAAGAAAGCCCAAAGAAATGGGAAAGTAAGCCCAAAGAAAGGGGAAAGAAAGGGGAAAGAAAGCCCAAAGAAACGGGAAAGAAAGCCCAAAGAAAGGGGAAAGAAAGCCAAAGAAATGGGAAAGAAAGCCCAAAGAAATGGGAAAGAAAGCCCAAAGAAAGGGGAAATAAAGCCCAAAGAAAGGAGAAAGAAAGCCCAAAGAAAGCCCACAGAAAGGGGAAAGAAAGCCCAAAGAAAGCCCAAAGAAAGGGGAAAGAAAGGGGAAAGAATGGGGAAAGAAAGGGGAAAGAAAGGGGAAAGAAAGGAGAAACAATGGGGAAAGAAAGGGGAAAGAAAGGGGAATGAAATGGGAAAGAAAGGGGAAAGAAAGGGGAAAGGAAGCCCAAAGAAAGGGAAAAGAAAGGGGAAAGAAAGCCCAAAGAAAGGGGAAAGAAAGCCCAAAGAAAGGGAAAAGAAAGCCGAAAGAAAGCCCAAAGAAAGCCCAAAGAAAGGGGAAAGAAAGCCCAAAGAAAGCCCAAAGAAAGCCCAAAGAAACGGCAAACAAAGCCCAAAGAAAGGGGAAAGAAAGCCCAAAGAAAGGGGAAAGAAAGCCCAAAGAAAGGGGAAAGAAAGCCCAAAGAAAGCCCAAAGAAAGCCCAAAGAAAGCCCAAAGAAAGCCCAAAGAAAGGGGAAAGAAAGCCCAAAGAAATGGGAAAGAAAGCCCAAAGAAAGGGGAAAGAAAGCCCAAAGAAAGCCCAAAGAAAGGGGAAAGAAAGCCCAAAGAAAGGGGAAAGAAAGCCCAAAGAAAGCCCAAAGAAAGCCCAAAGAAAGCCCAAAGAAAGCCCAAAGAAATGGGAAAGAAAGCCCAAAGAAAGGGGAAAGAAAGCCCAAAGAAAGCCCAAAGAAAGGAGAGAGAAAGCCCAAAGAAAGGAGAGAGAAAGCCCAAAGAAACTCCAAGGAAACGGGAAAGAAAGCCCAAAGAAAGGGGAAAGAAAGCCCAAATAAAACGCAAAGAAAGGGGAAAGAAAGGGGAAAGAAAGGGGAAAGAAAGGGGAAAGAAAGGGGAAAGAACGGGGAAAGAAAGCCCAAAGAAAGGGGAAAGAAAGCCCAAAGAAAGCCCAAAGAAAGGGGAAAGAAAGCCCAAAGAAAGGGGAAAGAAAGCCCAAAGAAAGGGGAAAGAAAGCCCAAAGAAAGCCCAAAGAAAGCCCAAAGAAAGCCCAAAGAAAGCCCAAAGAAAGGGGAAAGAAAGCCCAAAGAAATGGGAAAGAAAGCCCAAAGAAAGGGGAAAGAAAGCCCAAAGAAAGCCCAAAGAAAGGGGAAAGAAAGCCCAAAGAAAGGGGAAAGAAAGCCCAAAGAAAGCCCAAAGAAAGGGGAAAGAAAGCCCAAAGAAAGCCAAAAGAAAGGGTAAAGAAAGCCCAAAGAAAGGGGAAAGAAAGCCCAAAGAAAGCCCAAACAAAGGGGAAAGAAAGGGGAAATAAAGTCCAAAGAAAGCCCAAAGAAAGTCCAAAGAAAGCCCAAAGAAAGGGGAAAGAAAGGGGAAAGAATGGGGAAAGAAAGGGGAAAGAAAGGGGAAAGAAAGGAGAAAGAATGGGGAAAGAATGGGGAAAGAAAAGGGAAAGAAATGGGAAAGAAAGGGGAAAGAAAGGGGAAAGAAAGGGGAAAGAAAGCCCAAAGAAAGGGGAAAGAAAGGGGAAAGAAAGCCCAAAGAAGGGGGAAAGAAAGCCCAAAGAAAGGGGAAAGAAAGGGGAAAGAAAGCCCAAAGAAAGGTGAAAGAAAGCCCAAAGAAAGGGGAAAGAAAGCCCAAAGAAAGCCCAAAGAAAGGGGAAAGAAAGCCCAAAGAAAGGGCAAAGAAGGCCCAAAGAAAGGGCAAAGAAAGCCCAAAGAAAGGGGAAAGAAAGCCCAAAGAATAGGGAAAGAAAGCCCAAATAAAGGGGAAAGAAAGCCCAAAGAAATCTGAAATAAAGCCCAAAGAAAGAGGAAAGAAAGCCCAAAGAAATGGGAAAGAAAGCCCAAAGAAAGGGGAAAGAAAGCCCAAACAAAGGGGAAAGAAAGCCCAAAGAACTCCGAAATAAAGCCTAAAGAAAGGGGAAAGAAAGCCCAAAGAAATGGGAAAGAAAGCCCAAAGAAAGGGGAAAGAAAGCCAAAGAAAGGGGAAAGAAATCCCAAAGAAAGCCCAAAGAAAGAGGAAAGAAAGCCCAACAAAAGGGGAAAGAAAGCCCAAAGAAAGGAGAAAGAAAGCCCAAAGAAAGCCCAAAGAAAGGGGAAAGAAAGCCCAAAGAAAGGGGAAAGAAAGCCCAAAGAAAGGGGAAAGAAAGGGGAAAGAAAGGGGAAAGAAAGGGGAAAGAAAGGGGAAAGAAAGGGGAAAGAAAGGGGAAAGAAAGGGGAAAGAACAGGGAAAGAACGGGGAAAGAAAGCCCAAAGAAAGGGGAAAGAAAGCCCAAAGAAAGGGGAAAGAAAGCCCACAGAAAGCCCTAAGAAAGCGGAAAGAAAGCCCAAAGAAAGCTTAAAGAAAGCCCAAAGAAAGCCCAAAGAAAGGGGAAAGAAAGCCCAAAGAAAGGGGAAAGAAAGGCCAAAGAAAGGGGAAAGAAAGCCCAAAGGAAGCCCAAAGAAAGGGGGAAGAACTCCCAAAGAAAGGGGAAACAAAGCCCAAAGAAAGAGGAAAGAAAGCTCAAAGAAAGGGGAAAGAAAGCATAAAAAAGGGGGAAAGAAAGCCCAAAGAAATGGGAAAGAAAGGGGAAAGAAAGGGGAAGCAAAGCCCAAAGAAAGGAGAAAGAAAGCCCAAAGAAAGCCCACAGAAAGGGGAAAGAAAGCCCAAAGAAAACCCAAAGAAAGGGGAAAGAATGGGGAAAGAAACGGGAAAGAAAGGGGAAAGAAAGGGGAAAGAAAGGAGAAAGAATGGGGAAAGAAAGGGGAAAGAAATGGGAAAGAAAGGGGAAAGAAAGGGGAAAGGAAGCCCGAAGAAAGGGAAAAGAAAGGGGAAAGAAAGCCCAAGAAAGGGGAAAGAAAGCCCAAAGAAAGGGAAAAGAAAGCCCAAAGAAAGCCCAAAGAAATGGGGAAAGAAAAGCCAAAAAACAAAAGAAAGCCAAAGAAAGCCCAAAGCAAAGAAAGGGCAAACAAAGCCCAAAGAAAGGGGAAAGAAAGCCCAAAGAAAGGGGAAAGAAAGCCCAAAGAAAGGGGAAAGAAAGCCCAAAGAAAGCCCAAAGAAAGCCAAAGAAAGCCCAAAGAAAAGGGAAAGAAAGCCCAAAGAAATGGGAAAGTAAGCCCAAAGAAAGGGGAAAGAAAGGGGAAAGAAAGCCCAAAGAAAGGGGAAAGAAAGCCCAAAGAAAGGGGAAAGAAAGCCCAAAGAAATGGGAAAGAAAGCCCAAAGAAATGGGAAAGAAAGCCCAAAGAAAGGGAAATAAAGCCCAAAGAAAGGAGAAAGAAAGCCCAAAGAAAGCCCACAGAAAGGGGAAAGAAAGCCCAAAGAAAGCCCAAAGAAAGGGGAAAGAAAGGGGAAAGAATGGGGAAAGAAAGGGGAAAGAAAGGGGAAAGAAAGGAGAAAGAATGGGGAAAGAAAGGGGAAAGAAAGGGGAAAGAAATGGGAAAGAAAGGGGAAAGAAAGGGGAAAGGAAGCCCAAAGAAAGGGAAAAGAAAGGGGAAAGAAAGCCCAAAGAAAGGGGAAAGAAAGCCCAAAGAAAGGGAAAAGAAAGCCCAAAGAAAGGGGAAAGAAAGCCCAAAGAAAGGGGAAAGAAAGCCCAAAGAAAGCCCAAAGAAAGCCCAAAGAAAGCCCAAAGAAAGCCCAAAGAAAGGGGAAAGAAAGCCCAAAGAAATGGGAAAGAAAGCCCAAAGAAAGGGAAAGAAAGCCCAAAGAAAGCCCAAAGAAAGGGGAAAGAAAGCCCAAAGAAAGGGGAAAGAAAGACCAAAGAAAGCCCAAAGAAAGCCCAAAGAAAGCCCAAAGAAAGCCCAAAGAAATGGGAAAGAAAGCCCAAAGAAAGGGGAAAGAAAGCCCAAAGAAAGGGGAAAGAAAGCCCAAAGAAAGCCCAAAGAAAGCCCAAAGAAAGCCCAAAGAAAGGGGAAAGAAAGCCCAAAGAAATGGGAAAGAAAGCCCAAAGAAAGGGGAAAGAAAGCCCAAAGAAAGCCCAAAGAAAGGGGAAAGAAAGCCCAAAGAAAGGGGAAAGAAAGCCCAAAGAAAGCCAAAGAAAGCCCAAAGAAAGCCCAAAGAAAGCCCAAAGAAATGGGAAAGAAAGCCCAAAGAAAGGGGAAAGAAAGCCCAAAGAAAGCCCAAAGAAAGGAGAGAGAAAGCCCAAAGAAAGGAGAGAGAAAGCCCAAAGAAACCCCAAGGAAACGGGAAAGAAAGCCCAAAGAAAGGGGAAAGAAAGCCCAAATAAAACGCAAAGAAAGGGGAAAGAAAGGGGAAAGAAAGGGGAAAGAAAGGGGAAAGAAAGGGGAAAGAACGGGGAAAGAAAGCCCAAAGAAAGGGGAAAGAAAGCCCAAAGAAAGCCCAAAGAAAGGGGAAAGAAAGCCCAAAGAAAGGGGAAAGAAAGCCCAAAGAAAGGGGAAAGAAAGCCCAAAGAAAGCCCAAAGAAAGCCCAAATAAAGCCCAAAGAAAGCCCAAAGAAAGGGGAAAGAAAGCCCAAAGAAATGGGAAAGAAAGCCCAAAGAAAGGGGAAAGAAAGCCCAAAGAAAGCCCAAAGAAAGGGGAAAGAAAGCCCAAAGAAAGGGGAAAGAAAGCCCAAAGAAAGCCCAAAGAAAGGGGAAAGAAAGCCCAAAGAAATGGGAAAGAAAGCCCAAAGAAAGGGGAAAGAAAGCCCAAAGAAAGCCCAAAGAAAGGAGAGAGAAAGCCCAAAGAAAGGAGAGAGAAAGCCCAAAGAAAGCCCAAGGAAACGGGAAAGAAAGCCCAAAGAAAGGGGAAAGAAAGCCCAAATAAAACGCAAAGAAAGGGGAAAGAAAGGGGAAAGAAAGGGGAAAGAAAGGGGAAAGAAAGGGGAAAGAACGGGGAAAGAAAGCCCAAAGAAAGGGAAAGAAAGCCCAAAGAAAGCCCAAAGAAAGGGGAAAGAAAGCCCAAAGAAAGGGGAAAAAAAGCGCAAAGAAAGGGGAATGAAAGCCCAAAGAAAGGGGAAAGAAAGCACAAAGAAAGGCGAAAGAAAGCCCAAAGAAAGGGGAAGGAAAGCCCAAAGAAATGGGAAAGAAAGCCCAAAGAAAGGGGAAAGAAAGACCAAAGAATGGGGAAATAAAGCCCAAAGAAAAGGGAAAGAAAGCCCAAAGAAAGGGGAAAGAAAGCCCAAAGAAAGCCTAAAGAAAGGGGAAAGAAAGCCTAAAGAAATGGGAAAGAAAGCCCAAAGAAAGGAGACAGAAAGCCCAAGGAAAGGGGAAAGAAAGCCCAAAGAAAGCCCAAGGAAAGCCCAAAGAAAGTCCAAAGAAAGCCCAAAGAAAGGGGAAAAAAAAGCCCAAAGAAAGGGGAAAGAAAGCTCAAAGAAAGGGGAAAGAAAGGCCAAAGGAAGCCCAAAGAAAGGCCAAAGGAAGCCCAAAGAAAGGGGGAAGAACTCCCAAAGAAAGGGGAAACAAAGCCCAAAGAAAGAGGTAAGAAAGCTCAAAGAAAGGGGAAAGAAAGCATAAAAAAAGGGGAAAGAAAGCCCAAAGAAATGGGAAAGAAAGGGGAAAGAAAGGGGAAGCAAAGCCCAAAAAAAGGGGAAAGAAAGCCCAAAGAAAGGGGAAAGAAAGCCCAAAGAAAGGAGAAAGAAAGCCCAAAGAAAGCCCATGGAAAGGGGAAAGAAAGCCCAAAGCAAACCCAAAGAAAGGGGAAAGAAAGGGGAAAGAATGGGGAAAGAAAGGGGAAAGAAAGGGGAAAGAAAGGAGAAAGAATGGGGAAAGAAAGGGGAAAGAAAGGGGAAAGAAATGGGAAAGAAAGGGGAAAGAAAGGGGAAAGGAAGCCCAAAGAAAGGGAAAAGAAAGGGGAAAGAAAGCCCAAAGAAAGGGAAAAGAAAGCCCAAAGAAAGGGAAAAGAAAGCAAAAAGAAAGCCCAAAGAAAGCCCAAAGAAAGGGGAAAGAAAGCCCCCAAAGAAAGCCCAAAGAAAGGGCAAACAAAGCCCAAAGAAAGGGGAAAGAAAGCCCAAAGAAAGGGGAAAGAAAGCCCAAAGAAAGGGGAAAGAAAGCCCAAAGAAAGCCCAAAGAAAGCCCAAAGAAAGCCCAAAGAAAGGGGAAAAAAAGCCCAAAGAAATGGGAAAGAAAGCCCAAAGAAAGCCCAAAGAAAGCCCAAAGAAAGCCCAAAGAAAGGGGAAAGAAAGCCCAAAGAAAGGGGAAAGAAATCCCAAAGAAATGGGAAAGAAAGCCCAAATAAAGGGAAAGAAAGCCCAAAGAAAGCCCAAAGAAAGCCCAAAGAAAGGGGAAAGAAAGCCCAAAGAAATGGGAAAGAAAGCCCAAAGAAAGGAGAAAGAAAGCCCAAAGGAAACCCAAGGAAACGGGAAAGAAAGCCCAAAGAAAGTGGAAAGAAAGCCCAAATAAAACCCAAAGAAATGGGAAAGAAAGGGGAAAGAAAGGGGAAAGAAAGGGGAAAGAAAGGAGAAAGAAAGGGGAAAGAACGGGGAAAGAAAGCCCAAAGAAAGGGGAAAGAAAGCTCAAAGAAAGGGGAAAGAAAGCACAAAGAAAGCCCAAAGAAAGGGGAAAGAAAGCCCAAAGAAAGGGGAAAGAAAGCCCAAAGAAAGGGGAAAGAAAGCCCAAAGAAAGGGTAAAGAAAGCACAAAGAAAGGGGAAAGAAAGCCCAAAGAAAGGGGAAGGAAAGCCCAAAGAAAGGGGAAAGAAAGCCCAAAGAAAGGGGAAAGAAAGACCAAAGAATGGGGAAAGAAAGCCCAAAGAAAAGGGAAAGAAAGCCCAAAGAAAGGGGAAAGAAAGCCCAAAGAAAGCCCAAAGAAAGGGGAAAGAAAGCCTAAAGAAATGGGAAAGAAAGCCCAAAGAAAGGAGAAAGAAAGCCAAAAGAAAGGGGAAAGAAAGCCCAAAGAAAGCCCAAAGAAAGCCCAAAGAAAGCCCAAAGAAAGCCCAAAGAAAGCCCAAAGAATGGGAAAAAAAGCCCAAAGAAAGGGGAAAGAAAGACCAAAGAAAGTCCAAAGAAAGGGGAAAGAAAGCCCGAAGAAAGCCCAAAGAAAGGGGAAAGAAGGCACAAAGAAAGGGGAAAGAAAGCCCAAAGAAAGGGGAAAGAAAGCCCAAAGAAAGCGCAAAGGAAGGGGAATGAAAGCCCAAAGAAAGGGGAAAGAAAGCCCAAAGAAAAGGGAGAGAAAACCCAAAGAAAGGGGAAAGAAAGCCGAAAGAAAGCCCAAAGAAAGCCCAAAGAAAGGCGAAAGAAAGCACAAAGAAATCCCAAAGAAAGCCCAAAGAAAGGGGAAAGAAATCCCAAAGAAAGGGGAAAGAAATCCAAAGAAAGGGGAAAGAAAGCCCAAAGAATGGGGAAAGAAAGCCCAAAGAAAGAGGAGAGAAATCCCAAAGACAGCCCAAAGAAAGCCGAAAGAGAGCCCAAAGAAAGGGGAAAAAAAGCCCAAGGAAAGCCCAAAGAAAGGGGAAAGAAAGCCCAAAGAAAGGGGAAAGAAAGCCCAACGAAAGTCCAAAGAAAGGGAAAGAAAGCCCAAAAAAAGTGGAAAGAAAGGAGAAAGAAAGCCCAAAGAAAGGGGAAAGAAAGCCCATAGACCGGAAAGAAAGGTGAAAGAAAGCCCAAAGAAAGGGGAAAGAAAGGGGAAAGAAAGCCCAAAGAAAGCCCAAAGAAAGGGGAATGAAAGCCCAAAGAAAGCCCAAAGAAAGGGGAAAGAAAGCCAAAGAAAGCCCAAAGAAAGCCCAAGGAAAGGGGAAAGAAAGCCCAAAGAAAGGGGAAAGAAAGGGGAAAGAAAGGCCAAAGAAAGGGGAAAGAAAAGGGAAAGAAAGCCCAAAGAAAGCCCAAAGAAAGCACAAAGAAAGGGGATAGAAAGCCCAAAGAAAGGGGAAAAAAAGCCCAAAGAAAGCCCAAAGAAAGTGGAAAGAAAGCTCAAAGAAAGGGGAAAGAAATCCCAAAGAAAGCCCAAAGAAAGGGGGAAGAAAGCCCAAAGAAAGGGGAAAGAAAACCCAAGGAAAGGGGAAAGAAAGCCCAAAGAAAGCCCAAAGAAAGCCCAAGGAAAGGGGTAAGAAAGCCCAAAGAAAGCCCAAAGAAAGCCCAAAGAAAGGGGAAAGAAAGCCCAAAGAAAGGGGAATGAAAGCCCAAAGAAAGGGGAAAGAAAGCCCAAAGAAAGGGGAAAGAAAGCCCAAAGAAAGCCCAAAGAAAAGGGAAAGAAAGCCCAAAGAAAGGGGAAAGAAAGCCCAAAGAAAGCCCAAAGAAAGGGGAAAGAAAGCCCAACGAAAAGGGAGAGAAAGCCCAAAGAAAGGGGAAAGAAAGCCGAAAGAAAGCCCAAAGAAAGCCCAAAGAAAGGCGCAAGAAAGCACAAAGAAAGCCCAAAGAAAGCCCAAAGAAAGGGGAAAGAAAGCCCAAAGAAAGGGGAAAGAAAGCCCAAAGAAAGGGGAGAGAAATCCCAAAGACAGCCCAAAGAGAGCCGAAAGAGAGCCCAAAGAAAGGGGAAAAAAGCCCAAAGAAAGCCCAAAGAATGGGAAAAGAAAGCCCAAAGAAAGGGGAAAGAAAGCCCAAAGAAAGGGGAAAGAAAGGGGAAAGAAAGGGGAAAGAAAGCCCAAAGAAAGGGGAAAGAAAAGGGAAAGAAAGCCCAAAGAAAGGGGAAAGAAAGGGGAAAGAAAGCCCAAAGAAACCCCAAGGAAACGGGAAAGAAAGCCCAAAGAAAGGGGAAAGAAAGCCCAAATAAAACGCAAAGAAAGGGGAAAGAAAGGGGAAAGAAAGGGGAAAGAAAGGGGAAAGAAAGGGGAAAGAACGGGGAAAGAAAGCCCAAAGAAAGGGGAAAGAAAGCCCAAAGAAAGCCCAAAGAAAGGGGAAAGAAAGCCCAAAGAAAGGGGAAAGAAAGCCCAAAGAAAGGGGAAAGAAAGCCCAAAGAAAGCCAAAGAAAGCCCAAAGAAAGCCCAAAGAATGCCCAAAGAAAGGGGAAAGAAAGCCCAAAGAAATGGGAAAGAAAGCCCAAAGAAAGGGGAAAGAAAGCCCAAAGAAAGCCCAAAGAAAGGGGAAAGAAAGCCCAAAGAAAGGGGAAAGAAAGCCCAAAGAAAGCCCAAAGAAAGGGGAAAGAAAGCCCAAAGAAAGCCAAAAGAAAGGGTAAAGAAAGCCAAAGAAAGGGGAAAGAAAGCCCAAAGAAAGCCCAAAGAAAGGGGAAAGAAAGGGGAAATAAAGTCCAAAGAAAGCCCAAAGAAAGTCCAAAGAAAGCCAAAGAAAGGGGAAAGAAAGGGGAAAGAATGGGGAAAGAAAGGGGAAAGAAAGGGGAAAGAAAGGAGAAAGAATGGGGAAAGAATGGGGAAAGAAAAGGGAAAGAAATGGGAAAGAAAGGGGAAAGAAAGGGGAAAGAAAGGGGAAAGAAAGCCCAAAGAAAGGGGAAAGAAATGGGAAAGAAAGCCCAAAGAAGGGGGAAAGAAAGCCCAAAGAAAGGGGAAAGAAAGGGGAAAGAAAGCCCAAAGAAAGGTGAAAGAAAGCCCAAAGAAAGGGGAAACAAAGCCCAAAGAAAGCCCAAAGAAAGGGGAAAGAAAGCCCAAAGAAAGGGCAAAGAAGGCCCAAAGAAAGGGCAAAGAAAGCCCAAAGAAAGGGGAAAGAAAGCCCAAAGAATGGGGAAAGAAAGCCCAAATAAAGGGGAAAGAAAGCCCAAAGAAATCTGAAATAAAGCCCAAAGAAAGAGGAAAGAAAGCCCAAAGAAATGGGAAAGAAAGCCCAAAGAAAGGGGAAAGAAAGCCCAAACAAAGGGGAAAGAAAGCCCAAAGAACTCCGAAATAAAGCCTAAAGAAAGGGGAAAGAAAGCCCAAAGAAATGGGAAAGAAAGCCCAAAGAAAGGGGAAAGAAAGCCCAAAGAAAGGGGAAAGAAAGCCCAAAGAAAGCCCAAAGAAAGAGGAAAGAAAGCCCAACAAAAGGGGAAAGAAAGCCCAAAGAAAGGAGAAAGAAAGCCCAAAGAAAGCCAAAGAAAGGGGAAAGAAAGCCCAAAGAAAGGGGAAAGAAAGCCCAAAGAAAGGGGAAAGAAAGGGGAAAGAAAGGGGAAAGAAAGGGGAAAGAAAGGGGAAAGAAAGGGGAAAGAACAGGGAAAGAACGGGGAAAGAAAGCCCAAAGAAAGGGGAAAGAAAGCCCAAAGAAAGGGGAAAGAAAGCCCACAGAAAGCCCTAAGAAAGCGGAAAGAAAGCCCAAAGAAAGCTTAAAGAAAGCCCAAAGAAAGCCCAAAGAAAGGGGAAAGAAAGCCCAAAGAAAGGGGAAAGAAAGGCCAAAGAAAGGGGAAAGAAAGCCCAAAGGAAGCCCAAAGAAAGGGGGAAGAACTCCCAAAGAAAGGGGAAACAAAGCCCAAAGAAAGAGGAAAGAAAGCTCAAAGAAAGTGGAAAGAAAGCATAAAAAAGGGGGAAAGAAAGCCCAAAGAAATGGGAAAGAAAGGGGAAAGAAAGGGGAAGCAAAGCCCAAAGAAAGGGGAAAGAAAGCCCAAAGAAAGGGGAAAGAAAGCCCAAAGAAAGGAGAAAGAAAGCCCAAAGAAAGCCCACAGAAAGGGGAAAGAAAGCCCAAAGAAAACCCAAAGAAAGGGGAAAGAATGGGGAAAGAAACGGGAAAGAAAGGGGAAAGAAAGGGGAAAGAAAGGAGAAAGAATGGGGAAAGAAAGGGGAAAGAAATGGGAAAGAAAGGGGAAAGAAAGGGAAAGGAAGCCCGAAGAAAGGGAAAAGAAAGGGGAAAGAAAGCCCAAAGAAAGGGGAAAGAAAGCCCAAAGAAAGGGAAAAGAAAGCCCAAAGAAAGCCCAAAGAAATGGGAAAGAAAGCCCAAAGAAAGCCCAAAGAAAGCCCAAAGAAAGGGCAAACAAAGCCCAAAGAAAGGGGAAAGAAAGCCCAAAGAAAGGGGAAAGAAAGCCCAAAGAAAGGGGAAAGAAAGCCAAAGAAAGCCCAAAGAAAGCCCAAAGAAAGCCCAAAGAAAAGGGAAAGAAAGCCCAAAGAAATGGGAAAGTAAGCCCAAAGAAAGGGGAAAGAAAGGGGAAAGAAAGCCCAAAGAAAGGGGAAAGAAAGCCAAAGAAAGGGGAAAGAAAGCCCAAAGAAAGGGAAAAGAAAGCCAAAGAAAGCCCAAAGAAAGCCCAAAGAAAGGGGAAAGAAAGCCCAAAGAAAGCCCAAAGAAAGCCCAAAGAAACGGCAAACAAAGCCCAAAGAAAGGGAAAGAAAGCCCAAAGAAAGGGGAAAGAAAGCCCAAAGAAAGGGGAAAGAAAGCCCAAAGAAAGCCCAAAGAAAGCCCAAAGAAAGCCCAAAGAAAGCCCAAAGAAAGGGGAAAGAAAGCCCAAAGAAATAGGAAAGAAAGCCCAAAGAAAGGGGAAAGAAAGCCCAAAGAAAGCCCAAAGAAAGGGGAAAGAAAGCCCAAAGAAAGGGGAAAGAAAGCCCAAAGAAAGCCCAAAGAAAGCCCAAAGAAAGCCCAAAGAAAGGCCAAAGAAATGGGAAAGAAAGCCCAAAGAAAGGGGAAAGAAAGCCCAAAGAAAGCCCAAAGAAAGGAGAGAGAAAGCCCAAAGAAAGGAGAGAGAAAGCCCAAAGAAACCCCAAGGAAACGGGAAAGAAAGCCCAAAGAAAGGGGAAAGAAAGCCCAAATAAAACGCAAAGAAAGGGGAAAGAAAGGGGAAAGAAAGGGGAAAGAAAGGGGAAAGAAAGGGGAAAGAACGGGGAAAGAAAGCCCAAAGAAAGGGGAAAGAAAGCCCAAAGAAAGCCCAAAGAAAGGGGAATGAAAGCCCAAAGAAAGGGGAAAGAAAGCCCAAAGAAAGGGGAAAGAAAGCCCAAAGAAAGCCCAAAGAAAGCCCAAAGAAAGCCCAAAGAAAGGGGAAAGAAAGCCCAAAGAAATGGGAAAGAAAGCCCAAAGAAAGGGGAAAGAAAGCCCAAAGAAAGCCCAAAGAAAGGGGAAAGAAAGCCCAAAGAAAGGGGAAAGAAAGCCCAAAGAAAGCCCAAAGAAAGGGGAAAGAAAGCCCAAAGAAATGGGAAAGAAAGCCCAAAGAAAGGGGAAAGAAAGCCCAAAGAAAGCCCAAAGAAAGGAGAGAGAAAGCCCAAAGAAAGGGGAAAGAAAGCCCAAAGAAAGCCAAGGAAACGGGAAAGAAAGCCCAAAGAAAGGGGAAAGAAAGCCCAAATAAAACGCAAAGAAAGGGGAAAGAAAGGGGAAAGAAAGGGGAAAGAAAGGGGAAAGAAAGGGGAAAGAACGGGGAAAGAAAGCCCAAAGAAAGGGGAAAGAAAGCCAAAAGAAAGCCCATAGAAAGGGGAAAGAAAGCCCAAAGAAAGGGGAAAGAAAGCGCAAAGAAAGGGGAATGAAAGCCCAAAGAAAGGGGAAAGAAAGCACAAAGAAAGGCGAAAGAAAGCCCAAAGAAAGGGGAAGGAAAGCCCAAAGAAAGGGGAAAGAAAGCCCAAAGAAAGGGGAAAGAAAGACCAAAGAATGGGGAAATAAAGCCCAAAGAAAAGGGAAAGAAAGCCCAAAGAAAGGGGAAAGAAAGCCCAAAGAAAGCCTAAAGAAAGGGGAAAGAAAGCCTAAAGAAATGGGAAAGAAAGCCCAAAGAAAGGAGAAAGAAAGCCCAAGGAAAGGGGAAAGAAAGCCCAAAGAAAGCCCAAGGAAAGCCCAAAGAAAGTCCAAAGAAAGCCCAAAGAAAGGGGAAAAAAAGCCCAAAGAAAGGGGAAAGAAAGCTCAAAGAAAGGGGAAAGAAAGGCCAAAGGAAGCCCAAAGAAAGGCCAAAGGAAGCCCAAAGAAAGGGGGAAGAACTCCCAAAGAAAGGGGAAACAAAGCCCAAAGAAAGAGGTAAGAAAGCTCAAAGAAAGGGGAAAGAAAGCATAAAAAAAGGGGAAAGAAAGCCCAAAGAAATGGGAAAGAAAGGGGAAAGAAAGGGGAAGCAAAGCCCAAAAAAAGGGGAAAGAAAGCCCAAAGAAAGGGGAAAGAAAGCCCAAAGAAAGGAGAAAGAAAGCCCAAAGAAAGCCCACGGAAAGGGGAAAGAAAGCCCAAAGCAAACCCAAAGAAAGGGGAAAGAAAGGGGAAAGAATGGGGAAAGAAAGGGGAAAGAAAGGGGAAAGAAAGGAGAAAGAATGGGGAAAGAAAGGGGAAAGAAAGGGGAAAGAAATGGGAAAGAAAGGGGAAAGAAAGGGGAAAGGAAGCCCAAAGAAAGGGAAAAGAAAGGGGAAAGAAAGCCCAAAGAAAGGGAAAAGAAAGCCCAAAGAAAGGGAAAAGAAAGCAAAAAGAAAGCCCAAAGAAAGCCCAAAGAAAGGGGAAAGAAAGCCCAAAGAAAGCCCAAAGAAAGGGCAAACAAAGCCCAAAGAAAGGGGAAAGAAAGCCCAAAGAAAGGGGAAAGAAAGCCCAAAGAAAGCCCAAAGAAAGCCCAAAGAAAGCCCAAAGAAAGGGGAAAAAAAGCCCAAAGAAATGGGAAAGAAAGCCCAAAGAAAGCCCAAAGAAAGGGGAAAGAAAGCCCAAAGAAAGGGGAAAGAAAGCCCAAAGAAAGGGGAAAGAAAGCCCAAAGAAATGGGAAAGAAAGCCCAAATAAAGGGGAAAGAAAGCCCAAAGAAAGCCCAAAGAAAGCCCAAAGAAAGGGGAAAGAAAGCCCAAAGAAATGGGAAAGAAAGCCCAAAGAAAGGAGAAAGAAAGCCCAAAGGAAGCCCAAGGAAACGGGAAAGAAAGCCCAAAGAAAGTGGAAAGAAAGCCCAAATAAAACCCAAAGAAATGGGAAAGAAAGGGGAAAGAAAGGGGAAAGAAAGGGGAAAGAAAGGAGAAAGAAAGGGGAAAGAACGGGGAAAGAAAGCCCAAAGAAAGGGGAAAGAAAGCCCAAAGAAAGGGGAAAGAAAGCCCAAAGAAAGCCCAAAGAAAGGGGAAAGAAAGCCCAAAGAAAGGGGAAAGAAAGCCCAAAGAAAGGGGAAAGAAAGCCCAAAGAAAGGGTAAAGAAAGCACAAAGAAAGGGGAAAGAAAGCCCAAAGAAAGGGGAAGGAAAGCCCAAAGAAAGGGGAAAGAAAGCCCAAAGAAAGGGGAAAGAAAGACCAAAGAATGGGGAAAGAAAGCCCAAAGAAAAGGGAAAGAAAGCCCAAAGAAAGGGGAAAGAAAGCCCAAAGAAAGCCCAAAGAAAGGGGAAAGAAAGCCTAAAGAAATGGGAAAGAAAGCCCAAAGAAAGGAGAAAGAAAGCCAAAAGAAAGGGGAAAGAAAGCCCAAAGAAAGCCCAAAGAAAGCCCAAAGAAAGCCCAAAGAAAGCCCAAAGAAAGCCCAAAGAATGGGGAAAAAAAGCCCAAAGAAAGGGGAAAGAAAGACCAAAGAAAGTCCAAAGAAAGGGGAAAGAAAGCCCGAAGAAAGCCCAAAGAAAGGGGAAAGAAGGCACAAAGAAAGGGGAAAGAAAGCCCAAAGAAAGGGGAAAGAAAGCCCAAAGAAAGCGCAAAGGAAGGGGAAAGAAAGCCCAAAGAAAGGGGAAAGAAAGCCCAAAGAAAAGGGAGAGAAAGCCCAAAGAAAGGGGAAAGAAAGCCGAAAGAAAGCCCAAAGAAAGCCCAAAGAAAGGCGAAAGAAAGCACAAAGAAATCCCAAAGAAAGCCCAAAGAAAGGGGAAAGAAATCCCAAAGAAAGGGGAAAGAAATCCCAAAGAAAGGGGAAAGAAAGCCCAAAGAAAGGGGAAAGAAAGCCCAAAGAAAGAGGAGAGAAATCCCAAAGACAGCCCAAAGAAAGCCGAAAGAGAGCCCAAAGAAAGGGGAAAAAAAGCCCAAGGAAAGCCCAAAGAAAGGGGAAAGAAAGCCCAAAGAAAGGGGAAAGAAAGCCCAACGAAAGCCCAAAGAAAGGGGAAAGAAAGCCCAAAAAAAGTGGAAAGAAAGGAGAAAGAAAGCCCAAAGAAAGGGGAAAGAAAGCCCATAGACCGGAAAGAAAGGTGAAAGAAAGCCCAAAGAAAGGGGAAAGAAAGGGGAAAGAAAGCCCAAAGAAAGCCCAAAGAAAGGGGAATGAAAGCCCAAAGAAAGCCCAAAGAAAGGGGAAAGAAAGCCAAAGAAAGCCCAAAGAAAGCCCAAGGAAAGGGGAAAGAAAGCCCAAAGAAAGGGGAAAGAAAGGGGAAAGAAAGGCCAAAGAAAGGGGAAAGAAAAGGGAAAGAAAGCCCAAAGAAAGCCCAAAGAAAGCACAAAGAAAGGGGAAAGAAAGCCCAAAGAAAGGGGAAAAAAAGCCCAAAGAAAGCCCAAAGAAAGTGGAAAGAAAGCTCAAAGAAAGGGGAAAGAAATCCCAAAGAAAGCCCAAAGAAAGGGGGAAGAAAGCCCAAAGAAAGGGGAAAGAAAACCCAAGGAAAGGGGAAAGAAAGCCCAAAGAAAGCCCAAAGAAAGCCCAAGGAAAGGGGTAAGAAAGCCCAAAGAAAGCCCAAAGAAAGCCCAAAGAAAGGGGAAAGAAAGCCCAAAGAAAGGGGAATGAAAGCCCAAAGAAAGGGGAAAGAAAGCCCAAAGAAAGGGGAAAGAAAGCCCAAAGAAAGCCCAAAGAAAAGGGAAAGAAAGCCCAAAGAAAGGGGAAAGAAAGCCCAAAGAAAGCCCAAAGAAAGGGGAAAGAAAGCCCAACGAAAAGGGAGAGAAAGCCCAAAGAAAGGGGAAAGAAAGCCGAAAGAAAGCCCAAAGAAAGCCCAAAGAAAGGCTCAAGAAAGCACAAAGAAAGCCCAAAGAAAGCCCAAAGAAAGGGGAAAGAAAGCCCAAAGAAAGGGGAAAGAAAGCCCAAAGAAAGGGGAGAGAAATCCCAAAGACAGCCCAAAGAAAGCCGAAAGAGAGCCCAAAGAAAGGGGAAAAAAAGCCCAAAGAAAGCCCAAAGAATGGGAAAAGAAAGCCCAAAGAAAGGGGAAAGAAAGCCCAAAGAAAGGGGAAAGAAAGGGGAAAGAAAGGGGAAAGAAAGCCCAAAGAAAGGGGAAAGAAAAGGGAAAGAAAGCCCAAAGAAAGGGGAAAGAAAGGGGAAAGAAAGCCCAAAGAAAGCCCAAAGAAAGGGGAAAGAAAGCCCAAAGAAAGCCCAAAGAAAGGGGAAAGAAAGCCCAAAGAAAGGGGAATGAAAGCCCAAAGAAAGGGGAAAGAAAGCACAAAGAAAGGCGAAAGAAAGCCCAAAGAAAGGGGAAGGAAAGCCCAAAGAAAGGGGAAAGAAAGCCCAAAGAAAGGGGAAAGAAAGACCAAAGAATGGGGAAAGAAAGCCCAAAGAAAAGGGAAAGAAAGCCCAAAGAAAGGGGAAAGAAAGCCCAACGAAAAGGGAGAGAAAGCCCAAAGAAAGGGGAAAGAAAGCCGAAAGAAAGCCCAAAGAAAGCCCAAAGAAAGGCGCAAGAAAGCACAAAGAAAGCCCAAAGAAAGCCCAAAGAAAGGGGAAAGAAAGCCCAAAGAAAGGGGAAAGAAAGCCCAAAGAAAGGGGAGAGAAATCCCAAAGACAGCCCAAAGAAAGCCGAAAGAGAGCCCAAAGAAAGGGGAAAAAAAGCCCAAAGAAAGCCCAAAGAATGGGAAAAGAAAGCCCAAAGAAAGGGGAAAGAAAGCCCAAAGAAAGGGGAAAGAAAGGGGAAAGAAAGGGGAAAGAAAGCCCAAAGAAAGGGGAAAGAAAAGGGAAAGAAAGCCCAAAGAAAGGGGAAAGAAAGGGGAAAGAAAGCCCAAAGAAAGCCCAAAGAAAGGGGAAAGAAAGCCCAAAGAAAGCCCAAAGAAAGGGGAAATAAATCCCAAAGAAGGCCAAAGGAAAGGGGAAAGAAAGCCCAAAGAAAGGGGAAAGAAAGCCCAAAGAAAGGGGAATGAAAGCCCAAAGAAAGGGGAAAGAAAGCACAAAGAAAGGCGAAAGAAAGCCCAAAGAAAGGGGAAGGAAAGCCCAAAGAAAGGGGAAAGAAAGCCCAAAGAAAGGGGAAAGAAAGACCAAAGAATGGGGAAAGAAAGCCCAAAGAAAAGGGAAAGAAAGCCCAAAGAAAGGGGAAAGAAAGCCCAAAGAAAGCCTAAAGAAAGGGGAAAGAAAGCCTAAAGAAATGGGAAAGAAAGCCCAAAGAAAGGAGAAAGAAAGCCCAAGGAAAGGGGAAAGAAAGCCCAAAGAAAGCCCAAGGAAAGCCCAAAGAAAGTCCAAAGAAAGCCCAAAGAAAGGGGAAAAAAAGCCCAAAGAAAGGGGAAAGAAAGCGCAAAGAAAGGGGAAAGAAAGGCCAAAGGAAGCCCAAAGAAAGGCCAAAGGAAGACCAAAGAAAGGGGGAAGAACTCCCAAAGAAAGGGGAAACAAAGCCCAAAGAAAGAGGAAAGAAAGCTCAAAGAAAGGGGAAAGAAAGCATAAAAAAAGGAGAAAGAAAGCCCAAAGAAATGGGAAAGAAAGGGGAAAGAAAGGGGAAGCAAAGCCCAAAAAAAGGGGAAAGAAAGCCCAAAGAAAGGGGAAAGAAAGCCCAATGAAATGGGAAAGAAAGCCCAAAGAAAGCCCACGGAAAGGGGAAAGAAAGCCCAAAGCAAACCCAAAGAAAGGGGAAAGAAAGGGGAAAGAATGGGGAAAGAAAGGGGAAAGAAAGGGGAAAGAAAGGAGAAAGAATGGGGAAAGAAAGGGGAAAGAAAGGGGAAAGAAATGGGAAAGAAAGGGGAAAGAAAGGGGAAAGGAAGCCCAAAGAAAGGGAAAAGAAAGGGGAAAGAAAGCCCAAAGAAAGGGAAAAGAAAGCCCAAAGAAAGGGAAAAGAAAGCAAAAAGAAAGCCCAAAGAAAGCCCAAAGAAAGGGGAAAGAAAGCCCAAAGAAAGCCCAAAGAAAGGGCAAACAAAGCCCAAAGAAAGGGGAAAGGAAGCCCAAAGAAAGGGGAAAGAAAGCCCAAAGAAAGGGGAAAGAAAGCCCAAAGAAAGCCCAAAGAAAGCCCACAGAAAGCACAAAGAAAGGGGAAAGAAAGCCCAAATAAATGGGAAAGCAAGCCCAAAGAAAGCCCAAAGAAAGCCCAAAGAAAGCCCAAAGAAAGGGGAAAGAAAGCCCAAAGAAAGGGGAAAGAAAGCCCAAAGAAATGGGAAATAAAGCCCAAATAAAGGGGAAAGAAAGCCCAAAGAAAGCTCAAAGAAAGGGGAAAGAAAGCCAAAGAAATGGGAAAGAAAGCCCAAAGAAAGGAGAAGAAAGCCCAAAGAAAGCCCAAGGAAACGGGAAAGAAAGCCCAAAGAAAGTGGAAAGAAAGCCCAAATAAAACCCAAAGAAATGGGAAAGAAAGGGGAAAGAAAGGGGAAAGAAAGGGGAAAGAAAGGGGAAAGAACGGGGAAAGAAAGCCCAAAGAAAGGGGAAAGAAAGCCCAAAGAAAGGGGAAAGAAAGCCCAAAGAAAGCCCAAAGAAAGGGGAAAGAAAGCCCAAAGAAAGCCCAAAGAAAGGGGAAAGAAAGCCCAAAGAAAGGGGAAAGAAAGCCCAAAGAAAGGGGAAAGAAAGGCCAAAGAATGCCCAAAGAAAGCCCAAAGAAAGGGGAAAAAAAGCCCAAAGAAAGGGGAAAGAAATCCCAAAGAAAGGGGAAAGAAAGGGGAAAGAAAGGGGAAAGAACGCCCAAAGAAAGGGGAAAGAAAGGGGAAAGAAAGGGGAAAGAAAGGGGAAAGAAAGGGGAAAGAAGGCCCAAAGAAAGGGGAAAGAAAGCCCAAAGAAAGGGGAAAGAAAGCCCAATGAAAGGCGAAAGAAAGCCCAAAGAAAAGGGAAAGAAAGCCCAATGAAAGGGGAAAGAAAGCCAAAAGAAAGGGGAAAGAAAGCCCAAAGAAATGGGAAAGAAAGCCCAAAGAAAGGAGAAAGAAAGCCCAAAGAAAGGGGAAAGAAAGCCCAAAGAAAGGGGAAAGAAAGCACGAAGAAAGCCCAAAGAAAGGGGAAAGAAAGCCCAAAGAAAGGGGAAGGAAAGCCCAAAGAAAGCCAAAGAAAGGGGAAAGAAAGCCCAAAGAAAGGGGAAAGAAAGGACAAAGAAAAGCGAAAGAAAGCCCAAAGAAAAGGGAAAGAAAGCCCAAAGAAAGGGGAAAGAAAGCAAAAAGAAAGCCCAAAGAAAGGGGAAAGAAAGCCCAAAGAAAGCCCAAAGAAAGGGGAAAGAAAGCCCAAAGAAAGCCAAAGAAAGGGTAAAGAAAGCCCAAAGAAAAGGGAAAGAAAGCCCAAAGAAAGTCCAAAGAAAGGAGAAAGAAAGCCCAAAGAAAGGGGAAAGAAAGGGTAAAGAAAGTCCAAAGAAAGCCCAAAGAAAGCCCAAAGAAAGAGGAAAGAAAGCCCAAAGAAAGGGGAAAGAAAGGGGAAAGAAAGGGGAAAGAAAGGGGAAAGAAAGGGGGAAGAAAGGGGAAAGAAAGGGGAAAGAAAGCCCAAAGAAAGGGGAAAGAAAGCCCAAAGAAAGGGGAAATAAAGCCCAAAGAATGCCCAAAGAAATCCCAAAGAAAGGGGAAAGAAAGCCCAAAGAAAGGGGAAAGAAAGCCCAAAGAAAGGGGAAAGAAAGCTCAAAGAAAGGGGAAAGAAAGCACCAAAGAAGTTGAAAGAAAGGGGAAACAAAGGGGAAAGAAAGCCCAAAGAAAGGGGAAAGAAAGCACAAATAAAGCCCAAAGAAAGGGGAAAGAATGGGGAAAGAATGGGGAATGAAAGGGGAAAGAAAGGGAAAAGAAAGGAGAAAGAATGGGGAAAGAAAGGGGAAAGAATTGGAAAAGAAAGGGGAAAGAAAGGGGAAAGAAAGGGGAAAGAAAGCCCAAAGAAAGGGGAAAGAAAGGGGAAAGAAAACCCAAAGAAAGGGGAAAGAAAGCCCAAAGAAAGGGGAAAGAAAGCCCAAAGAAAGGGGAAAGAAAGCCCAAAGAAAGGGGAAGAGAGCCCAAAGTAAGCCCAAAGAATGCCCAAAGAAAGCCCAAAGAAAGGGGAAAGAAAGCCCAAAGAAATGGGAAAGAAAGCCCAAAGAAAGGGGAAAGAAAGCCCAATTAAAGCCCAAAGAAAGGGGAAAGAAAGGGGAAAGAATGGGGAAAGAAAGGGGAAAGAAAGGGAAAAGAAAGGAGAAAGAAAGGGGAAAGAAAGGGGAAAGAAAGCCCAAAGAAAGGGGAAAGAAAGCCCAAAGAAAGGGGAAAGAAAGCCCAAAGAAAGGGGAAAGAAAGCCCAAAGAAAGCGGAAAGAAAGCCCAAAGAAAGCCCAAAGAAAGGGGAAAGAAAGCCCAAAGAAAGGAGAAAGAAAGCCCAAAGAAAGGGGAAAGAACGCCCAAAGAAAGCCCAAAGAAAGGGGAAAGAAAGCCCAAAGAAAGCCCAAAGAAAGGGGAAAGAAAGCCCAAAGAAAGGAGAGAGAAAGCCCAAAGAAAGGGGAAAGAAAGCCCAAAGAAAGGGGAAAGAAAGCCCAAAGAAAGGGGAAAGAAAGGGGAAAGAAAGGGGAAAGAAGGCCCAAAGAAAGGGGAAAGAAAGCCCAAAGAAAGGGGAATGAAAGCCCAAAGAAAGGGGAAAGAAAGCCCAAAGAAAGCCCAAAGAAAGCCCAAAGAAAGTGGAAAGAAAGGGGAAAGAAAGGGGAAAGAAAGCCCAAAGAAAGGCGAAAGAAAGCCCAAAGAAAAGGGAAAGAAAGCCCAAAGAAAGGGGAAAGAAAGCCCAAATAAAGCCCAAAGAAAGGGGAAAGAAAGCCCAAAGAAATGGGAAAGAAAGCCCAAAGAAAGGAGAAAGAAA
>NW_027043529.1:5000-81175 GCF_036013475.1 Columba livia | reverse complement strand
GCTGCCGCCGTCTCGTCAGGAGCCGTGACGTCGGGCTCCTTTTCCGTTTGAGGATGCAGGAGAGGCTCCTCTCCTCCCCGTAGATTATTGGATCGATGCCCTTCTGGTCTCGGAGCGTCGTGTTCGTCGTGGAGCGTTTTGGCGCTGTGGCCGTCGCGTGGTCTATAAGGTTCTGCGGAGCGTCTGTCGGCCCGGGTGCGCGTTTGGCTCGGAGCTGCTCTGCCCGGACGCGTAGAGGCAGGGGAGGGTGGACGGAGCTCTGGCGGTCCCGGTTAACCTGCTGACGCGTTGAATTGCTGTGGGCAGAGGCGGCGCGGTCATCTGGGGATGGAGTAGCCGTGGGCAGGGGGAGCGGAGGTCCCCGCGCAGGCGTTTGAGAGCCTCCACGAGAGCTTGGGCGTTATTGCGCCACAGAAAGCAGACCTGTGGGCTGGTCAGGCTGTTGATGGGCTGCTGGGTGACTTGCAGAATCACCTGATTTCAGAGCAGAGGGACAACTTGGCCCGGAAGAGCGCCGGAGGAGGCGAGCTGTGCGCCGTAAGCAGGTGGGTCGGTGGGTGGTGCCAGAGGGGAGCTGTGCCGTGTGGCTCTAGCTAAGCTCGGTCGTTTCTCTGTTTCCTAGGTGCGAAGCGAAGAGGAAAGCGGGCTGTCGGCAGCTCAGCTCCTCGGGCCAGGTGAGCACGGAGTGCTGGGCCGAAGCGGCAGCTCGTTTCAGGTCCCGTGTTGCTGGCGCGGGTCCGAGCGTCCTTTGGTGGTGTTTTACAGGCGGCAGCTGAGCGTCTCGGCGGTCCGCGGCGTGGCAGTCCAAAGCAAGGGCGGCCGGGTGGGCGAGCGGCCCAGGTAAGGGAGGGCGAGCTGGGACCGTCTGCGGGCAGGCTGTGTTTTCGGGCGGCGTCCGAGCGCCTGCCTCTGGTTTTGCGGGTGCCGCAGACGAGCCGGCAGGGGCGAAGCCGCACGCCGGCCGGCAGCCGAGAAGGTGAGGCGGCGGTGGGCGTTGCGGAGCCCGGTATTGCCCGGTCTCTCGCTTCATCTTTTCCTTCTCGCTTTGCAGGCGCTTTGTGGGCCCTCTGGACCGGGAGGAGCATTTGCGGTGAGCCGGGCTAGGGGCGAGGAGGAGCGTGGGGCCGGGGACTCGTTCCCGGCGCCGCGGTTTTTTTTGCTTCTCGCCGTCGTAGGCGTCACCAGCGCTGAGGGTTTGTGACCGCGCCAGCGGCAGGACACGCCGACCGGACCGCCCTGGAGCTCAGCAGGAGGTGGGTGTCGCGGACGGACTCGGCGTTCGCCCCGCGGCGCCGTGTGCCGGCGTGGCTTAGCGAGCGCGTGCTTTCTCGTGCTCCTGCAGGCGCTGAAGAGGAACCCGGCGACGCGGGATAGACGGCCGTTGGCGCACGTGGCGTTTTCCTCTGCCGAAGATGGGTTCGGTCCCTCGGCCCTCTGAAAGCTAAGTGGAGGCGCGAGGGCTGGGAAGGGGCCGGGAATGGCAGGGCCGGGGGGTTTAGCTCTGCTAAGGGCAAGGGCCGTCCAGGAACCGCGCCCTTGGCGCGGGTCAAGGGCCCGGGGACCTTTACCGTGCGATGCCAGCGTGTGCCGGGCAGGGCAGCTCCAGCCTGCGTCTGCGTTGTGGTGTAGTTCGGGAAGCCTGCCTTGCGCCTGTCAGCCGATCCTGGGGTCTCGTTGCGTTCGAGGGGCACGGAAGGCCTCTCGGGTGCCACCCCGGGATCTGGAACGCCGGTGCCGATCGGCGTAGCGCCGATCGGGCGCTGGTTTTCTGGTGTCGGCAGCCGAAAGCGTGGCGCGTTCTTGCCTTTCGGCCGTTTCTGGTCAGGGCTGATTGTGGCGTTGTCCTGGGCTGTGCCGGCAGCTCTAGCCATCCAGTCTCAGGGACTGGAACTTCAAGATGCTGGGAAGAAGTTCTTAGGTTTTTCATCAGCTTCTCGTTTGGTTGCGACGTCTCTGCTCGGTTGTGGCGCTGCCGCCGTCTCGTCAGGAGCCGTGACGTCGGGCTCCTTTTCCGTTTGAGGATGCAGGAGAGGCTCCTCTCCTCCCCGTAGATTATTGGGATCGATGCCCTTCTGGTCTCGGAGCGTCGTGTTCGTCGTGGAGCGTTTTTGGCGCTGTGGCCGTCGCGTGGTCTATAAGGTTCTGCGGAGCGTCTGTCGGCCCGGGTGCGCGTTTGGCTCGGAGCTGCTCTGCCCGGACGCGTAGAGGCAGGGGAGGGTGGACGGAGCTCTGGCGGTCCCCGGTTAACCTGCTGACGCGTTGAATTGCGTGGGCAGAGGCGGCGCGGTCATCTGGGATGGAGTAGCCGTGGGCAGGGGAGCGGAGGGTCCCCGCGCAGGCGTTTGAGAGCCTCCACGAGAGCTTGGGACGTTATTGCGCCACAGAAAGCAGACCTGTGGGCTGGTCAGGCTGTTGATGGGCTGCTGGGTGACTTGCAGAATCACCTGATTTCAGGAGCAGAGGGACAACTTGGCCCGGAAGAGCGACGGAGGAGGCGAGCTGTGCGCCGTAAGCAGGTGGGTCGGTGGGTGGTGCCAGAGGGGAGCTGTGCCGTGTGGCTCTAGCTAAGCTCGGTCGTTTCTCTGTTTCCTAGGTGCGAAGCGAAGAGGAAAGCGGGCTGTCGGCAGCTCAGCTCCTCGGGCCAGGTGAGCACGGAGTGCTGGGCCGAAGCGGCAGCTCGTTTCAGGTCCCGTGTTGCTGGCGCGGGTCCGAGCGTCCTTTGGTGGTGTTTTACAGGCGGCAGCTGAGCGTCTCGGCGGTCCGCGGCGTGGCAGTCCAAAGCAAGGGCGGCCGGGTGGGCGAGCGGCCCAGGTAAGGGAGGGCGAGCTGGGACCGTCTGCGGGCAGGCTGTGTTTTCGGGCGGCGTCCGAGCGCGTGCCTCTGGATTTGCGGGTGCCGCAGACGAGCCGGCAGGGGCGAAGCCGCACGCCGGCCGGCAGCCGAGAAGGTGAGGCGGCGGTGGGCGTTGCGGAGCCCGGTATTGCCCGGTCTCTCGCTTCATCTTTTCCTTCTCGCTTTGCAGGCGCTTTGTGGGCCCTCTGGACCGGGAGGAGCATTTGCGGTGAGCCGGGCTAGGGGCGAGGAGGAGCGTGGGGCCGGGGACTCGTTCCCGGCGCCACGGTTTTTTTTGCTTCTCGCCGTCGTAGGCGTCACCAGCGCTGAGGGTTTGTGACCGCGCCAGCGGCAGGACACGCCGACCGGACCGCCCTGGAGCTCAGCAGGAGGTGGGTGTCGCGGACGGACTCGGCGTTCGCCCCGCGGCGCCGTGTGCCGGCGTGGCTTAGCGAGCGCGTGCTTTCTCGTGCTCCTGCAGGCGCTGAAGAGGAACCCGGCGACGCGGGAAGACGGCCGTTGGCGCACGTGGCGTTTTCCTCTGCCGAAGATGGGTTCGGTCCCTCGGCCCTCTGAAAGCTAAGTGGAGGCGCGAGGGCTGGGAAGGGGCCGGGAATGGCAGGGACGGGGGGTTTAGCTCTGCTAAGGGCAAGGGCCGTCCAGGAACCGCGCCCTTGGCGCGGGTCAAGGGCCCGGGGACCTTTACCGTGCGATGCCAGCGTGTGCCGGGCAGGGCAGCTCCAGCCTGCGTCTGCGTTGTGGTGTAGTTCGGGAAGCCTGCCTTGCGCCTGTCAGCCGATCCTGGGGTCTCGTTGCGTTCGAGGGGCACGGAAGGCCTCTCGGGTGCCACCCCGGGATCTGGAACGCCGGTGCCGATCGGCGTAGCGCCGATCGGGCGCTGGTTTTCTGGTGTCGGCAGCCGAAAGCGTGGCGCGTTCTTGCCTTTCGGCCGTTTCTGGTCAGGGCTGATTGTGGCGTTGTCCTGGGCTGTGCCGGCAGCTCTAGCCATCCAGTCTCAGGGACTGGAACTTCAAGATGCTGGGAAGAAGTTCTTAGGTTTTTCATCAGCTTCTCGTTTGGTTGCGACGTCTCTGCTCGGTTGTGGCGCTGCCGCCGTCTCGTCAGGAGCCGTGACGTCGGGCTCCTTTTCCGTTTGAGGATGCAGGAGAGGCTCCTCTCCTCCCCGTAGATTATTGGGATCGATGCCCTTCTGGTCTCGGAGCGTCGTGTTCGTCGTGGAGCGTTTTTGGCGCTGTGGCCGTCGCGTGGTCTATAAGGTTCTGCGGAGCGTCTGTCGGCCCGGGTGCGCGTTTGGCTCGGAGCTGCTCTGCCCGGACGCATAGAGGCAGGGGAGGGTGGACGGAGCTCTGGCGGTCCCCGGTTAACCTGCTGACGCGTTGAATTGCGTGGGCAGAGGCGGCGCGGTCATCTGGGATGGAGTAGCCGTGGGCAGGGGAGCGGAGGGTCCCCGCGCAGGCGTTTGAGAGCCTCCACGAGAGCTTGGGGCGTTATTGCGCCACAGAAAGCAGACCTGTGGGCTGGTCAGGCTGTTGATGGGCTGCTGGGTGACTTGCAGAATCACCTGATTTCAGGAGCAGAGGGACAACTTGGCCCGGAAGAGCGCCGGAGGAGGCGAGCTGTGCGCCGTAAGCAGGTGGGTCGGTGGGTGGTGCCAGAGGGGAGCTGTGCCGTGTGGCTCTAGCTAAGCTCGGTCGTTTCTCTGTTTCCTAGGTGCGAAGCGAAGAGGAAAGCGGGCTGTCGGCAGCTCAGCTCCTCGGGCCAGGTGAGCACGGAGTGCTGGGCCGAAGCGGCAGCTCGTTTCAGGTCCCGTGTTGCTGGCGCGGGTCCGAGCGTCCTTTGGTGGTGTTTTACAGGCGGCAGCTGATCGTCACGGCGGTCCGCGGCGTGGCAGTCCAAAGCAAGGGCGGCCGGGTGGGCGAGCGGCCCAGGTAAGGGAGGGCGAGCTGGGACCGTCTGCGGGCAGGCTGTGTTTTCGGGCGGCGTCCGAGCGCCTGCCTCTGGTTTTGCGGGTGCCGCAGACGAGCCGGCAGGGGCGAAGCCGCACGCCGGCCGGCAGCCGAGAAGGTGAGGCGGCGGTGGGCGTTGCGGAGCCCGGTATTGCCCGGTCTCTCGCTTCATCTTTTCCTTCTCGCTTTGCAGGCGCTTTGTGGGCCCTCTGGACCGGGAGGAGCATTTGCGGTGAGCCGGGCTAGGGGCGAGGAGGAGCGTGGGGCCGGGGACTCGTTCCCGGCGCCGCGGTTTTTTTTGCTTCTCGCCGTCGTAGGCGTCACCAGCGCTGAGGGTTTGTGACCGCGCCAGCGGCAGGACACGCCGACCGGACCGCCCTGGAGCTCAGCAGGAGGTGGGTGTCGCGGACGGACTCGGCGTTCGCCCCGCGGCGCCGTGTGCCGGCGTGGCTTAGCGAGCGCGTGCTTTCTCGTGCTCCTGCAGGCGCTGAAGAGGAACCCGGCGACGCGGGATAGACGGCCGTTGGCGCACGTGGCGTTTTCCTCTGCCGAAGATGGGTTCGGTCCCTCGGCCCTCTGAAAGCTAAGTGGAGGCGCGAGGGCTGGGAAGGGGCCGGGAATGGCAGGGCCGGGGGGTTTAGCTCTGCTAAGGGCAAGGGCCGTCCAGGAACCGCGCCCTTGGCGCGGGTCAAGGGCCCGGGGACCTTTACCGTGCGATGCCAGCGTGTGCCGGGCAGGGCAGCTCCAGCCTGCGTCTGCGTTGTGGTGTAGTTCGGGAAGCCTGCCTTGCGCCTGTCAGCCGATCCTGGGGTCTCGTTGCGTTCGAGGGGCACGGAAGGCCTCTCGGGTGCCACCCCGGGATCTGGAACGCCGGTGCCGATCGGCGTAGCGCCGATCGGGCGCTGGTTTTCTGGTGTCGGCAGCCGAAAGCGTGGCGCGTTCTTGCCTTTCGGCCGTTTCTGGTCAGGGCTGATTGTGGCGTTGTCCTGGGCTGTGCCGGCAGCTCTAGCCATCCAGTCTCAGGGACTGGAACTTCAAGATGCTGGGAAGAAGTTCTTAGGTTTTTCATCAGCTTCTCGTTTGGTTGCGACGTCTCTGCTCGGTTGTGGCGCTGCCGCCGTCTCGTCAGGAGCCGTGACGTCGGGCTCCTTTTCCGTTTGAGGATGCAGGAGAGGCTCCTCTCCTCCCCGTAGATTATTGGGATCGATGCCCTTCTGGTCTCGGAGCGTCGTGTTCGTCGTGGAGCGTTTTTGGCGCTGTGGCCGTCGCGTGGTCTATAAGGTTCTGCGGAGCGTCTGTCGGCCCGGGTGCGCGTTTGGCTCGGAGCTGCTCTGCCCGGACGCGTAGAGGCAGGGGAGGGTGGACGGAGCTCTGGCGGTCCCCGGTTAACCTGCTGACGCGTTGAATTGCGTGGGCAGAGGCGGCGCGGTCATCTGGGATGGAGTAGCCGTGGGCAGGGGAGCGGAGGGTCCCCGCGCAGGCGTTTGAGAGCCTCCACGAGAGCTTGGGACGTTATTGCGCCACAGAAAGCAGACCTGTGGGCTGGTCAGGCTGTTGATGGGCTGCTGGGTGACTTGCAGAATCACCTGATTTCAGGAGCAGAGGGACAACTTGGCCCGGAAGAGCGACGGAGGAGGCGAGCTGTGCGCCGTAAGCAGGTGGGTCGGTGGGTGGTGCCAGAGGGGAGCTGTGCCGTGTGGCTCTAGCTAAGCTCGGTCGTTTCTCTGTTTCCTAGGTGCGAAGCGAAGAGGAAAGCGGGCTGTCGGCAGCTCAGCTCCTCGGGCCAGGTGAGCACGGAGTGCTGGGCCGAAGCGGCAGCTCGTTTCAGGTCCCGTGTTGCTGGCGCGGGTCCGAGCGTCCTTTGGTGGTGTTTTACAGGCGGCAGCTGAGCGTCTCGGCGGTCCGCGGCGTGGCAGTCCAAAGCAAGGGCGGCCGGGTGGGCGAGCGGCCCAGGTAAGGGAGGGCGAGCTGGGACCGTCTGCGGGCAGGCTGTGTTTTCGGGCGGCGTCCGAGCGCGTGCCTCTGGATTTGCGGGTGCCGCAGACGAGCCGGCAGGGGCGAAGCCGCACGCCGGCCGGCAGCCGAGAAGGTGAGGCGGCGGTGGGCGTTGCGGAGCCCGGTATTGCCCGGTCTCTCGCTTCATCTTTTCCTTCTCGCTTTGCAGGCGCTTTGTGGGCCCTCTGGACCGGGAGGAGCATTTGCGGTGAGCCGGGCTAGGGGCGAGGAGGAGCGTGGGGCCGGGGACTCGTTCCCGGCGCCACGGTTTTTTTTGCTTCTCGCCGTCGTAGGCGTCACCAGCGCTGAGGGTTTGTGACCGCGCCAGCGGCAGGACACGCCGACCGGACCGCCCTGGAGCTCAGCAGGAGGTGGGTGTCGCGGACGGACTCGGCGTTTGCCCCGCGGCGCCGTGTGCCGGCGTGGCTTAGCGAGCGCGTGCTTTCTCGTGCTCCTGCAGGCGCTGAAGAGGAACCCGGCGACGCGGGAAGACGGCCGTTGGCGCACGTGGCGTTTTCCTCTGCCGAAGATGGGTTCGGTCCCTCGGCCCTCTGAAAGCTAAGTGGAGGCGCGAGGGCTGGGAAGGGGCCGGGAATGGCAGGGACGGGGGGTTTAGCTCTGCTAAGGGCAAGGGCCGTCCAGGAACCGCGCCCTTGGCGCGGGTCAAGGGCCCGGGGACCTTTACCGTGCGATGCCAGCGTGTGCCGGGCAGGGCAGCTCCAGCCTGCGTCTGCGTTGTGGTGTAGTTCGGGAAGCCTGCCTTGCGCCTGTCAGCCGATCCTGGGGTCTCGTTGCGTTCGAGGGGCACGGAAGGCCTCTCGGGTGCCACCCCGGGATCTGGAACGCCGGTGCCGATCGGCGTAGCGCCGATCGGGCGCTGGTTTTCTGGTGTCGGCAGCCGAAAGCGTGGCGCGTTCTTGCCTTTCGGCCGTTTCTGGTCAGGGCTGATTGTGGCGTTGTCCTGGGCTGTGCCGGCAGCTCTAGCCATCCAGTCTCAGGGACTGGAACTTCAAGATGCTGGGAAGAAGTTCTTAGGTTTTTCATCAGCTTCTCGTTTGGTTGCGACGTCTCTGCTCGGTTGTGGCGCTGCCGCCGTCTCGTCAGGAGCCGTGACGTCGGGCTCCTTTTCCGTTTGAGGATGCAGGAGAGGCTCCTCTCCTCCCCGTAGATTATTGGGATCGATGCCCTTCTGGTCTCGGAGCGTCGTGTTCGTCGTGGAGCGTTTTTGGCGCTGTGGCCGTCGCGTGGTCTATAAGGTTCTGCGGAGCGTCTGTCGGCCCGGGTGCGCGTTTGGCTCGGAGCTGCTCTGCCCGGACGCGTAGAGGCAGGGGAGGGTGGACGGAGCTCTGGCGGTCCCCGGTTAACCTGCTGACGCGTTGAATTGCGTGGGCAGAGGCGGCGCGGTCATCTGGGATGGAGTAGCCGTGGGCAGGGGAGCGGAGGGTCCCCGCGCAGGCGTTTGAGAGCCTCCACGAGAGCTTGGGACGTTATTGCGCCACAGAAAGCAGACCTGTGGGCTGGTCAGGCTGTTGATGGGCTGCTGGGTGACTTGCAGAATCACCTGATTTCAGGAGCAGAGGGACAACTTGGCCCGGAAGAGCGACGGAGGAGGCGAGCTGTGCGCCGTAAGCAGGTGGGTCGGTGGGTGGTGCCAGAGGGGAGCTGTGCCGTGTGGCTCTAGCTAAGCTCGGTCGTTTCTCTGTTTCCTAGGTGCGAAGCGAAGAGGAAAGCGGGCTGTCGGCAGCTCAGCTCCTCGGGCCAGGTGAGCACGGAGTGCTGGGCCGAAGCGGCAGCTCGTTTCAGGTCCCGTGTTGCTGGCGCGGGTCCGAGCGTCCTTTGGTGGTGTTTTACAGGCGGCAGCTGAGCGTCTCGGCGGTCCGCGGCGTGGCAGTCCAAAGCAAGGGCGGCCGGGTGGGCGAGCGGCCCAGGTAAGGGAGGGCGAGCTGGGACCGTCTGCGGGCAGGCTGTGTTTTCGGGCGGCGTCCGAGCGCGTGCCTCTGGATTTGCGGGTGCCGCAGACGAGCCGGCAGGGGCGAAGCCGCACGCCGGCCGGCAGCCGAGAAGGTGAGGCGGCGGTGGGCGTTGCGGAGCCCGGTATTGCCCGGTCTCTCGCTTCATCTTTTCCTTCTCGCTTTGCAGGCGCTTTGTGGGCCCTCTGGACCGGGAGGAGCATTTGCGGTGAGCCGGGCTAGGGGCGAGGAGGAGCGTGGGGCCGGGGACTCGTTCCCGGCGCCACGGTTTTTTTTGCTTCTCGCCGTCGTAGGCGTCACCAGCGCTGAGGGTTTGTGACCGCGCCAGCGGCAGGACACGCCGACCGGACCGCCCTGGAGCTCAGCAGGAGGTGGGTGTCGCGGACGGACTCGGCGTTTGCCCCGCGGCGCCGTGTGCCGGCGTGGCTTAGCGAGCGCGTGCTTTCTCGTGCTCCTGCAGGCGCTGAAGAGGAACCCGGCGACGCGGGAAGACGGCCGTTGGCGCACGTGGCGTTTTCCTCTGCCGAAGATGGGTTCGGTCCCTCGGCCCTCTGAAAGCTAAGTGGAGGCGCGAGGGCTGGGAAGGGGCCGGGAATGGCAGGGCCGGGGGGTTTAGCTCTGCTAAGGGCAAGGGCCGTCCAGGAACCGCGCCCTTGGCGCGGGTCAAGGGCCCGGGGACCTTTACCGTGCGATGCCAGCGTGTGCCGGGCAGGGCAGCTCCAGCCTGCGTCTGCGTTGTGGTGTAGTTCGGGAAGCCTGCCTTGCGCCTGTCAGCCGATCCTGGGGTCTCGTTGCGTTCGAGGGGCACGGAAGGCCTCTCGGGTGCCACCCCGGGATCTGGAACGCCGGTGCCGATCGGCGTAGCGCCGATCGGGCGCTGGTTTTCTGGTGTCGGCAGCCGAAAGCGTGGCGCGTTCTTGCCTTTCGGCCGTTTCTGGTCAGGGCTGATTGTGGCGTTGTCCTGGGCTGTGCCGGCAGCTCTAGCCATCCAGTCTCAGGGACTGGAACTTCAAGATGCTGGGAAGAAGTTCTTAGGTTTTTCATCAGCTTCTCGTTTGGTTGCGACGTCTCTGCTCGGTTGTGGCGCTGCCGCCGTCTCGTCAGGAGCCGTGACGTCGGGCTCCTTTTCCGTTTGAGGATGCAGGAGAGGCTCCTCTCCTCCCCGTAGATTATTGGGATCGATGCCCTTCTGGTCTCGGAGCGTCGTGTTCGTCGTGGAGCGTTTTTGGCGCTGTGGCCGTCGCGTGGTCTATAAGGTTCTGCGGAGCGTCTGTCGGCCCGGGTGCGCGTTTGGCTCGGAGCTGCTCTGCCCGGACGCGTAGAGGCAGGGGAGGGTGGACGGAGCTCTGGCGGTCCCCGGTTAACCTGCTGACGCGTTGAATTGCGTGGGCAGAGGCGGCGCGGTCATCTGGGATGGAGTAGCCGTGGGCAGGGGAGCGGAGGGTCCCCGCGCAGGCGTTTGAGAGCCTCCACGAGAGCTTGGGGCGTTATTGCGCCACAGAAAGCAGACCTGTGGGCTGGTCAGGCTGTTGATGGGCTGCTGGGTGACTTGCAGAATCACCTGATTTCAGGAGCAGAGGGACAACTTGGCCCGGAAGAGCGCCGGAGGAGGCGAGCTGTGCGCCGTAAGCAGGTGGGTCGGTGGGTGGTGCCAGAGGGGAGCTGTGCCGTGTGGCTCTAGCTAAGCTCGGTCGTTTCTCTGTTTCCTAGGTGCGAAGCGAAGAGGAAAGCGGGCTGTCGGCAGCTCAGCTCCTCGGGCCAGGTGAGCACGGAGTGCTGGGCCGAAGCGGCAGCTCGTTTCAGGTCCCGTGTTGCTGGCGCGGGTCCGAGCGTCCTTTGGTGGTGTTTTACAGGCGGCAGCTGAGCGTCTCGGCGGTCCGCGGCGTGGCAGTCCAAAGCAAGGGCGGCCGGGTGGGCGAGCGGCCCAGGTAAGGGAGGGCGAGCTGGGACCGTCTGCGGGCAGGCTGTGTTTTCGGGCGGCGTCCGAGCGCCTGCCTCTGGTTTTGCGGGTGCCGCAGACGAGCCGGCAGGGGCGAAGCCGCACGCCGGCCGGCAGCCGAGAAGGTGAGGCGGCGGTGGGCGTTGCGGAGCCCGGTATTGCCCGGTCTCTCGCTTCATCTTTTCCTTCTCGCTTTGCAGGCGCTTTGTGGGCCCTCTGGACCGGGAGGAGCATTTGCGGTGAGCCGGGCTAGGGGCGAGGAGGAGCGTGGGGCCGGGGACTCGTTCCCGGCGCCGCGGTTTTTTTTGCTTCTCGCCGTCGTAGGCGTCACCAGCGCTGAGGGTTTGTGACCGCGCCAGCGGCAGGACACGCCGACCGGACCGCCCTGGAGCTCAGCAGGAGGTGGGTGTCGCGGACGGACTCGGCGTTCGCCCCGCGGCGCCGTGTGCCGGCGTGGCTTAGCGAGCGCGTGCTTTCTCGTGCTCCTGCAGGCGCTGAAGAGGAACCCGGCGACGCGGGATAGACGGCCGTTGGCGCACGTGGCGTTTTCCTCTGCCGAAGATGGGTTCGGTCCCTCGGCCCTCTGAAAGCTAAGTGGAGGCGCGAGGGCTGGGAAGGGGCCGGGAATGGCAGGGCCGGGGGGTTTAGCTCTGCTAAGGGCAAGGGCCGTCCAGGAACCGCGCCCTTGGCGCGGGTCAAGGGCCCGGGGACCTTTACCGTGCGATGCCAGCGTGTGCCGGGCAGGGCAGCTCCAGCCTGCGTCTGCGTTGTGGTGTAGTTCGGGAAGCCTGCCTTGCGCCTGTCAGCCGATCCTGGGGTCTCGTTGCGTTCGAGGGGCACGGAAGGCCTCTCGGGTGCCACCCCGGGATCTGGAACGCCGGTGCCGATCGGCGTAGCGCCGATCGGGCGCTGGTTTTCTGGTGTCGGCAGCCGAAAGCGTGGCGCGTTCTTGCCTTTCGGCCGTTTCTGGTCAGGGCTGATTGTGGCGTTGTCCTGGGCTGTGCCGGCAGCTCTAGCCATCCAGTCTCAGGGACTGGAACTTCAAGATGCTGGGAAGAAGTTCTTAGGTTTTTCATCAGCTTCTCGTTTGGTTGCGACGTCTCTGCTCGGTTGTGGCGCTGCCGCCGTCTCGTCAGGAGCCGTGACGTCGGGCTCCTTTTCCGTTTGAGGATGCAGGAGAGGCTCCTCTCCTCCCCGTAGATTATTGGGATCGATGCCCTTCTGGTCTCGGAGCGTCGTGTTCGTCGTGGAGCGTTTTTGGCGCTGTGGCCGTCGCGTGGTCTATAAGGTTCTGCGGAGCGTCTGTCGGCCCGGGTGCGCGTTTGGCTCGGAGCTGCTCTGCCCGGACGCGTAGAGGCAGGGGAGGGTGGACGGAGCTCTGGCGGTCCCCGGTTAACCTGCTGACGCGTTGAATTGCGTGGGCAGAGGCGGCGCGGTCATCTGGGATGGAGTAGCCGTGGGCAGGGGAGCGGAGGGTCCCCGCGCAGGCGTTTGAGAGCCTCCACGAGAGCTTGGGACGTTATTGCGCCACAGAAAGCAGACCTGTGGGCTGGTCAGGCTGTTGATGGGCTGCTGGGTGACTTGCAGAATCACCTGATTTCAGGAGCAGAGGGACAACTTGGCCCGGAAGAGCGCCGGAGGAGGCGAGCTGTGCGCCGTAAGCAGGTGGGTCGGTGGGTGGTGCCAGAGGGGAGCTGTGCCGTGTGGCTCTAGCTAAGCTCGGTCGTTTCTCTGTTTCCTAGGTGCGAAGCGAAGAGGAAAGCGGGCTGTCGGCAGCTCAGCTCCTCGGGCCAGGTGAGCACGGAGTGCTGGGCCGAAGCGGCAGCTCGTTTCAGGTCCCGTGTTGCTGGCGCGGGTCCGAGCGTCCTTTGGTGGTGTTTTACAGGCGGCAGCTGAGCGTCTCGGCGGTCCGCGGCGTGGCAGTCCAAAGCAAGGGCGGCCGGGTGGGCGAGCGGCCCAGGTAAGGGAGGGCGAGCTGGGACCGTCTGCGGGCAGGCTGTGTTTTCGGGCGGCGTCCGAGCGCGTGCCTCTGGATTTGCGGGTGCCGCAGACGAGCCGGCAGGGGCGAAGCCGCACGCCGGCCGGCAGCCGAGAAGGTGAGGCGGCGGTGGGCGTTGCGGAGCCCGGTATTGCCCGGTCTCTCGCTTCATCTTTTCCTTCTCGCTTTGCAGGCGCTTTGTGGGCCCTCTGGACCGGGAGGAGCATTTGCGGTGAGCCGGGCTAGGGGCGAGGAGGAGCGTGGGGCCGGGGACTCGTTCCCGGCGCCACGGTTTTTTTTGCTTCTCGCCGTCGTAGGCGTCAGCAGCGCTGAGGGTTTGTGACCGCGCCAGCGGCAGGACACGCCGACCGGACCGCCCTGGAGCTCAGCAGGAGGTGGGTGTCGCGGACGGACTCGGCGTTCGCCCCGCGGCGCCGTGTGCCGGCGTGGCTTAGCGAGCGCGTGCTTTCTCGTGCTCCTGCAGGCGCTGAAGAGGAACCCGGCGACGCGGGAAGACGGCCGTTGGCGCACGTGGCGTTTTCCTCTGCCGAAGATGGGTTCGGTCCCTCGGCCCTCTGAAAGCTAAGTGGAGGCGCGAGGGCTGGGAAGGGGCCGGGAATGGCAGGGACGGGGGGTTTAGCTCTGCTAAGGGCAAGGGCCGTCCAGGAACCGCGCCCTTGGCGCGGGTCAAGGGCCCGGGGACCTTTACCGTGCGATGCCAGCGTGTGCCGGGCAGGGCAGCTCCAGCCTGCGTCTGCGTTGTGGTGTAGTTCGGGAAGCCTGCCTTGCGCCTGTCAGCCGATCCTGGGGTCTCGTTGCGTTCGAGGGGCACGGAAGGCCTCTCGGGTGCCACCCCGGGATCTGGAACGCCGGTGCCGATCGGCGTAGCGCCGATCGGGCGCTGGTTTTCTGGTGTCGGCAGCCGAAAGCGTGGCGCGTTCTTGCCTTTCGGCCGTTTCTGGTCAGGGCTGATTGTGGCGTTGTCCTGGGCTGTGCCGGCAGCTCTAGCCATCCAGTCTCAGGGACTGGAACTTCAAGATGCTGGGAAGAAGTTCTTAGGTTTTTCATCAGCTTCTCGTTTGGTTGCGACGTCTCTGCTCGGTTGTGGCGCTGCCGCCGTCTCGTCAGGAGCCGTGACGTCGGGCTCCTTTTCCGTTTGAGGATGCAGGAGAGGCTCCTCTCCTCCCCGTAGATTATTGGGATCGATGCCCTTCTGGTCTCGGAGCGTCGTGTTCGTCGTGGAGCGTTTTTGGCGCTGTGGCCGTCGCGTGGTCTATAAGGTTCTGCGGAGCGTCTGTCGGCCCGGGTGCGCGTTTGGCTCGGAGCTGCTCTGCCCGGACGCGTAGAGGCAGGGGAGGGTGGACGGAGCTCTGGCGGTCCCCGGTTAACCTGCTGACGCGTTGAATTGCGTGGGCAGAGGCGGCGCGGTCATCTGGGATGGAGTAGCCGTGGGCAGGGGAGCGGAGGGTCCCCGCGCAGGCGTTTGAGAGCCTCCACGAGAGCTTGGGGCGTTATTGCGCCACAGAAAGCAGACCTGTGGGCTGGTCAGGCTGTTGATGGGCTGCTGGGTGACTTGCAGAATCACCTGATTTCAGGAGCAGAGGGACAACTTGGCCCGGAAGAGCGCCGGAGGAGGCGAGCTGTGCGCCGTAAGCAGGTGGGTCGGTGGGTGGTGCCAGAGGGGAGCTGTGCCGTGTGGCTCTAGCTAAGCTCGGTCGTTTCTCTGTTTCCTAGGTGCGAAGCGAAGAGGAAAGCGGGCTGTCGGCAGCTCAGCTCCTCGGGCCAGGTGAGCACGGAGTGCTGGGCCGAAGCGGCAGCTCGTTTCAGGTCCCGTGTTGCTGGCGCGGGTCCGAGCGTCCTTTGGTGGTGTTTTACAGGCGGCAGCTGATCGTCACGGCGGTCCGCGGCGTGGCAGTCCAAAGCAAGGGCGGCCGGGTGGGCGAGCGGCCCAGGTAAGGGAGGGCGAGCTGGGACCGTCTGCGGGCAGGCTGTGTTTTCGGGCGGCGTCCGAGCGCCTGCCTCTGGTTTTGCGGGTGCCGCAGACGAGCCGGCAGGGGCGAAGCCGCACGCCGGCCGGCAGCCGAGAAGGTGAGGCGGCGGTGGGCGTTGCGGAGCCCGGTATTGCCCGGTCTCTCGCTTCATCTTTTCCTTCTCGCTTTGCAGGCGCTTTGTGGGCCCTCTGGACCGGGAGGAGCATTTGCGGTGAGCCGGGCTAGGGGCGAGGAGGAGCGTGGGGCCGGGGACTCGTTCCCGGCGCCGCGGTTTTTTTTGCTTCTCGCCGTCGTAGGCGTCACCAGCGCTGAGGGTTTGTGACCGCGCCAGCGGCAGGACACGCCGACCGGACCGCCCTGGAGCTCAGCAGGAGGTGGGTGTCGCGGACGGACTCGGCGTTCGCCCCGCGGCGCCGTGTGCCGGCGTGGCTTAGCGAGCGCGTGCTTTCTCGTGCTCCTGCAGGCGCTGAAGAGGAACCCGGCGACGCGGGATAGACGGCCGTTGGCGCACGTGGCGTTTTCCTCTGCCGAAGATGGGTTCGGTCCCTCGGCCCTCTGAAAGCTAAGTGGAGGCGCGAGGGCTGGGAAGGGGCCGGGAATGGCAGGGCCGGGGGGTTTAGCTCTGCTAAGGGCAAGGGCCGTCCAGGAACCGCGCCCTTGGCGCGGGTCAAGGGCCCGGGGACCTTTACCGTGCGATGCCAGCGTGTGCCGGGCAGGGCAGCTCCAGCCTGCGTCTGCGTTGTGGTGTAGTTCGGGAAGCCTGCCTTGCGCCTGTCAGCCGATCCTGGGGTCTCGTTGCGTTCGAGGGGCACGGAAGGCCTCTCGGGTGCCACCCCGGGATCTGGAACGCCGGTGCCGATCGGCGTAGCGCCGATCGGGCGCTGGTTTTCTGGTGTCGGCAGCCGAAAGCGTGGCGCGTTCTTGCCTTTCGGCCGTTTCTGGTCAGGGCTGATTGTGGCGTTGTCCTGGGCTGTGCCGGCAGCTCTAGCCATCCAGTCTCAGGGACTGGAACTTCAAGATGCTGGGAAGAAGTTCTTAGGTTTTTCATCAGCTTCTCGTTTGGTTGCGACGTCTCTGCTCGGTTGTGGCGCTGCCGCCGTCTCGTCAGGAGCCGTGACGTCGGGCTCCTTTTCCGTTTGAGGATGCAGGAGAGGCTCCTCTCCTCCCCGTAGATTATTGGGATCGATGCCCTTCTGGTCTCGGAGCGTCGTGTTCGTCGTGGAGCGTTTTTGGCGCTGTGGCCGTCGCGTGGTCTATAAGGTTCTGCGGAGCGTCTGTCGGCCCGGGTGCGCGTTTGGCTCGGAGCTGCTCTGCCCGGACGCGTAGAGGCAGGGGAGGGTGGACGGAGCTCTGGCGGTCCCCGGTTAACCTGCTGACGCGTTGAATTGCGTGGGCAGAGGCGGCGCGGTCATCTGGGATGGAGTAGCCGTGGGCAGGGGAGCGGAGGGTCCCCGCGCAGGCGTTTGAGAGCCTCCACGAGAGCTTGGGACGTTATTGCGCCACAGAAAGCAGACCTGTGGGCTGGTCAGGCTGTTGATGGGCTGCTGGGTGACTTGCAGAATCACCTGATTTCAGGAGCAGAGGGACAACTTGGCCCGGAAGAGCGACGGAGGAGGCGAGCTGTGCGCCGTAAGCAGGTGGGTCGGTGGGTGGTGCCAGAGGGGAGCTGTGCCGTGTGGCTCTAGCTAAGCTCGGTCGTTTCTCTGTTTCCTAGGTGCGAAGCGAAGAGGAAAGCGGGCTGTCGGCAGCTCAGCTCCTCGGGCCAGGTGAGCACGGAGTGCTGGGCCGAAGCGGCAGCTCGTTTCAGGTCCCGTGTTGCTGGCGCGGGTCCGAGCGTCCTTTGGTGGTGTTTTACAGGCGGCAGCTGAGCGTCTCGGCGGTCCGCGGCGTGGCAGTCCAAAGCAAGGGCGGCCGGGTGGGCGAGCGGCCCAGGTAAGGGAGGGCGAGCTGGGACCGTCTGCGGGCAGGCTGTGTTTTCGGGCGGCGTCCGAGCGCGTGCCTCTGGATTTGCGGGTGCCGCAGACGAGCCGGCAGGGGCGAAGCCGCACGCCGGCCGGCAGCCGAGAAGGTGAGGCGGCGGTGGGCGTTGCGGAGCCCGGTATTGCCCGGTCTCTCGCTTCATCTTTTCCTTCTCGCTTTGCAGGCGCTTTGTGGGCCCTCTGGACCGGGAGGAGCATTTGCGGTGAGCCGGGCTAGGGGCGAGGAGGAGCGTGGGGCCGGGGACTCGTTCCCGGCGCCACGGTTTTTTTTGCTTCTCGCCGTCGTAGGCGTCACCAGCGCTGAGGGTTTGTGACCGCGCCAGCGGCAGGACACGCCGACCGGACCGCCCTGGAGCTCAGCAGGAGGTGGGTGTCGCGGACGGACTCGGCGTTTGCCCCGCGGCGCCGTGTGCCGGCGTGGCTTAGCGAGCGCGTGCTTTCTCGTGCTCCTGCAGGCGCTGAAGAGGAACCCGGCGACGCGGGAAGACGGCCGTTGGCGCACGTGGCGTTTTCCTCTGCCGAAGATGGGTTCGGTCCCTCGGCCCTCTGAAAGCTAAGTGGAGGCGCGAGGGCTGGGAAGGGGCCGGGAATGGCAGGGACGGGGGGTTTAGCTCTGCTAAGGGCAAGGGCCGTCCAGGAACCGCGCCCTTGGCGCGGGTCAAGGGCCCGGGGACCTTTACCGTGCGATGCCAGCGTGTGCCGGGCAGGGCAGCTCCAGCCTGCGTCTGCGTTGTGGTGTAGTTCGGGAAGCCTGCCTTGCGCCTGTCAGCCGATCCTGGGGTCTCGTTGCGTTCGAGGGGCACGGAAGGCCTCTCGGGTGCCACCCCGGGATCTGGAACGCCGGTGCCGATCGGCGTAGCGCCGATCGGGCGCTGGTTTTCTGGTGTCGGCAGCCGAAAGCGTGGCGCGTTCTTGCCTTTCGGCCGTTTCTGGTCAGGGCTGATTGTGGCGTTGTCCTGGGCTGTGCCGGCAGCTCTAGCCATCCAGTCTCAGGGACTGGAACTTCAAGATGCTGGGAAGAAGTTCTTAGGTTTTTCATCAGCTTCTCGTTTGGTTGCGACGTCTCTGCTCGGTTGTGGCGCTGCCGCCGTCTCGTCAGGAGCCGTGACGTCGGGCTCCTTTTCCGTTTGAGGATGCAGGAGAGGCTCCTCTCCTCCCCGTAGATTATTGGGATCGATGCCCTTCTGGTCTCGGAGCGTCGTGTTCGTCGTGGAGCGTTTTTGGCGCTGTGGCCGTCGCGTGGTCTATAAGGTTCTGCGGAGCGTCTGTCGGCCCGGGTGCGCGTTTGGCTCGGAGCTGCTCTGCCCGGACGCGTAGAGGCAGGGGAGGGTGGACGGAGCTCTGGCGGTCCCCGGTTAACCTGCTGACGCGTTGAATTGCGTGGGCAGAGGCGGCGCGGTCATCTGGGATGGAGTAGCCGTGGGCAGGGGAGCGGAGGGTCCCCGCGCAGGCGTTTGAGAGCCTCCACGAGAGCTTGGGACGTTATTGCGCCACAGAAAGCAGACCTGTGGGCTGGTCAGGCTGTTGATGGGCTGCTGGGTGACTTGCAGAATCACCTGATTTCAGGAGCAGAGGGACAACTTGGCCCGGAAGAGCGCCGGAGGAGGCGAGCTGTGCGCCGTAAGCAGGTGGGTCGGTGGGTGGTGCCAGAGGGGAGCTGTGCCGTGTGGCTCTAGCTAAGCTCGGTCGTTTCTCTGTTTCCTAGGTGCGAAGCGAAGAGGAAAGCGGGCTGTCGGCAGCTCAGCTCCTCGGGCCAGGTGAGCACGGAGTGCTGGGCCGAAGCGGCAGCTCGTTTCAGGTCCCGTGTTGCTGGCGCGGGTCCGAGCGTCCTTTGGTGGTGTTTTACAGGCGGCAGCTGAGCGTCTCGGCGGTCCGCGGCGTGGCAGTCCAAAGCAAGGGCGGCCGGGTGGGCGAGCGGCCCAGGTAAGGGAGGGCGAGCTGGGACCGTCTGCGGGCAGGCTGTGTTTTCGGGCGGCGTCCGAGCGCGTGCCTCTGGATTTGCGGGTGCCGCAGACGAGCCGGCAGGGGCGAAGCCGCACGCCGGCCGGCAGCCGAGAAGGTGAGGCGGCGGTGGGCGTTGCGGAGCCCGGTATTGCCCGGTCTCTCGCTTCATCTTTTCCTTCTCGCTTTGCAGGCGCTTTGTGGGCCCTCTGGACCGGGAGGAGCATTTGCGGTGAGCCGGGCTAGGGGCGAGGAGGAGCGTGGGGCCGGGGACTCGTTCCCGGCGCCACGGTTTTTTTTGCTTCTCGCCGTCGTAGGCGTCAGCAGCGCTGAGGGTTTGTGACCGCGCCAGCGGCAGGACACGCCGACCGGACCGCCCTGGAGCTCAGCAGGAGGTGGGTGTCGCGGACGGACTCGGCGTTCGCCCCGCGGCGCCGTGTGCCGGCGTGGCTTAGCGAGCGCGTGCTTTCTCGTGCTCCTGCAGGCGCTGAAGAGGAACCCGGCGACGCGGGAAGACGGCCGTTGGCGCACGTGGCGTTTTCCTCTGCCGAAGATGGGTTCGGTCCCTCGGCCCTCTGAAAGCTAAGTGGAGGCGCGAGGGCTGGGAAGGGGCCGGGAATGGCAGGGACGGGGGGTTTAGCTCTGCTAAGGGCAAGGGCCGTCCAGGAACCGCGCCCTTGGCGCGGGTCAAGGGCCCGGGGACCTTTACCGTGCGATGCCAGCGTGTGCCGGGCAGGGCAGCTCCAGCCTGCGTCTGCGTTGTGGTGTAGTTCGGGAAGCCTGCCTTGCGCCTGTCAGCCGATCCTGGGGTCTCGTTGCGTTCGAGGGGCACGGAAGGCCTCTCGGGTGCCACCCCGGGATCTGGAACGCCGGTGCCGATCGGCGTAGCGCCGATCGGGCGCTGGTTTTCTGGTGTCGGCAGCCGAAAGCGTGGCGCGTTCTTGCCTTTCGGCCGTTTCTGGTCAGGGCTGATTGTGGCGTTGTCCTGGGCTGTGCCGGCAGCTCTAGCCATCCAGTCTCAGGGACTGGAACTTCAAGATGCTGGGAAGAAGTTCTTAGGTTTTTCATCAGCTTCTCGTTTGGTTGCGACGTCTCTGCTCGGTTGTGGCGCTGCCGCCGTCTCGTCAGGAGCCGTGACGTCGGGCTCCTTTTCCGTTTGAGGATGCAGGAGAGGCTCCTCTCCTCCCCGTAGATTATTGGGATCGATGCCCTTCTGGTCTCGGAGCGTCGTGTTCGTCGTGGAGCGTTTTTGGCGCTGTGGCCGTCGCGTGGTCTATAAGGTTCTGCGGAGCGTCTGTCGGCCCGGGTGCGCGTTTGGCTCGGAGCTGCTCTGCCCGGACGCGTAGAGGCAGGGGAGGGTGGACGGAGCTCTGGCGGTCCCCGGTTAACCTGCTGACGCGTTGAATTGCGTGGGCAGAGGCGGCGCGGTCATCTGGGATGGAGTAGCCGTGGGCAGGGGAGCGGAGGGTCCCCGCGCAGGCGTTTGAGAGCCTCCACGAGAGCTTGGGGCGTTATTGCGCCACAGAAAGCAGACCTGTGGGCTGGTCAGGCTGTTGATGGGCTGCTGGGTGACTTGCAGAATCACCTGATTTCAGGAGCAGAGGGACAACTTGGCCCGGAAGAGCGCCGGAGGAGGCGAGCTGTGCGCCGTAAGCAGGTGGGTCGGTGGGTGGTGCCAGAGGGGAGCTGTGCCGTGTGGCTCTAGCTAAGCTCGGTCGTTTCTCTGTTTCCTAGGTGCGAAGCGAAGAGGAAAGCGGGCTGTCGGCAGCTCAGCTCCTCGGGCCAGGTGAGCACGGAGTGCTGGGCCGAAGCGGCAGCTCGTTTCAGGTCCCGTGTTGCTGGCGCGGGTCCGAGCGTCCTTTGGTGGTGTTTTACAGGCGGCAGCTGAGCGTCTCGGCGGTCCGCGGCGTGGCAGTCCAAAGCAAGGGCGGCCGGGTGGGCGAGCGGCCCAGGTAAGGGAGGGCGAGCTGGGACCGTCTGCGGGCAGGCTGTGTTTTCGGGCGGCGTCCGAGCGCCTGCCTCTGGTTTTGCGGGTGCCGCAGACGAGCCGGCAGGGGCGAAGCCGCACGCCGGCCGGCAGCCGAGAAGGTGAGGCGGCGGTGGGCGTTGCGGAGCCCGGTATTGCCCGGTCTCTCGCTTCATCTTTTCCTTCTCGCTTTGCAGGCGCTTTGTGGGCCCTCTGGACCGGGAGGAGCATTTGCGGTGAGCCGGGCTAGGGGCGAGGAGGAGCGTGGGGCCGGGGACTCGTTCCCGGCGCCGCGGTTTTTTTTGCTTCTCGCCGTCGTAGGCGTCACCAGCGCTGAGGGTTTGTGACCGCGCCAGCGGCAGGACACGCCGACCGGACCGCCCTGGAGCTCAGCAGGAGGTGGGTGTCGCGGACGGACTCGGCGTTCGCCCCGCGGCGCCGTGTGCCGGCGTGGCTTAGCGAGCGCGTGCTTTCTCGTGCTCCTGCAGGCGCTGAAGAGGAACCCGGCGACGCGGGATAGACGGCCGTTGGCGCACGTGGCGTTTTCCTCTGCCGAAGATGGGTTCGGTCCCTCGGCCCTCTGAAAGCTAAGTGGAGGCGCGAGGGCTGGGAAGGGGCCGGGAATGGCAGGGCCGGGGGGTTTAGCTCTGCTAAGGGCAAGGGCCGTCCAGGAACCGCGCCCTTGGCGCGGGTCAAGGGCCCGGGGACCTTTACCGTGCGATGCCAGCGTGTGCCGGGCAGGGCAGCTCCAGCCTGCGTCTGCGTTGTGGTGTAGTTCGGGAAGCCTGCCTTGCGCCTGTCAGCCGATCCTGGGGTCTCGTTGCGTTCGAGGGGCACGGAAGGCCTCTCGGGTGCCACCCCGGGATCTGGAACGCCGGTGCCGATCGGCGTAGCGCCGATCGGGCGCTGGTTTTCTGGTGTCGGCAGCCGAAAGCGTGGCGCGTTCTTGCCTTTCGGCCGTTTCTGGTCAGGGCTGATTGTGGCGTTGTCCTGGGCTGTGCCGGCAGCTCTAGCCATCCAGTCTCAGGGACTGGAACTTCAAGATGCTGGGAAGAAGTTCTTAGGTTTTTCATCAGCTTCTCGTTTGGTTGCGACGTCTCTGCTCGGTTGTGGCGCTGCCGCCGTCTCGTCAGGAGCCGTGACGTCGGGCTCCTTTTCCGTTTGAGGATGCAGGAGAGGCTCCTCTCCTCCCCGTAGATTATTGGGATCGATGCCCTTCTGGTCTCGGAGCGTCGTGTTCGTCGTGGAGCGTTTTTGGCGCTGTGGCCGTCGCGTGGTCTATAAGGTTCTGCGGAGCGTCTGTCGGCCCGGGTGCGCGTTTGGCTCGGAGCTGCTCTGCCCGGACGCGTAGAGGCAGGGGAGGGTGGACGGAGCTCTGGCGGTCCCCGGTTAACCTGCTGACGCGTTGAATTGCGTGGGCAGAGGCGGCGCGGTCATCTGGGATGGAGTAGCCGTGGGCAGGGGAGCGGAGGGTCCCCGCGCAGGCGTTTGAGAGCCTCCACGAGAGCTTGGGACGTTATTGCGCCACAGAAAGCAGACCTGTGGGCTGGTCAGGCTGTTGATGGGCTGCTGGGTGACTTGCAGAATCACCTGATTTCAGGAGCAGAGGGACAACTTGGCCCGGAAGAGCGACGGAGGAGGCGAGCTGTGCGCCGTAAGCAGGTGGGTCGGTGGGTGGTGCCAGAGGGGAGCTGTGCCGTGTGGCTCTAGCTAAGCTCGGTCGTTTCTCTGTTTCCTAGGTGCGAAGCGAAGAGGAAAGCGGGCTGTCGGCAGCTCAGCTCCTCGGGCCAGGTGAGCACGGAGTGCTGGGCCGAAGCGGCAGCTCGTTTCAGGTCCCGTGTTGCTGGCGCGGGTCCGAGCGTCCTTTGGTGGTGTTTTACAGGCGGCAGCTGAGCGTCTCGGCGGTCCGCGGCGTGGCAGTCCAAAGCAAGGGCGGCCGGGTGGGCGAGCGGCCCAGGTAAGGGAGGGCGAGCTGGGACCGTCTGCGGGCAGGCTGTGTTTTCGGGCGGCGTCCGAGCGCGTGCCTCTGGATTTGCGGGTGCCGCAGACGAGCCGGCAGGGGCGAAGCCGCACGCCGGCCGGCAGCCGAGAAGGTGAGGCGGCGGTGGGCGTTGCGGAGCCCGGTATTGCCCGGTCTCTCGCTTCATCTTTTCCTTCTCGCTTTGCAGGCGCTTTGTGGGCCCTCTGGACCGGGAGGAGCATTTGCGGTGAGCCGGGCTAGGGGCGAGGAGGAGCGTGGGGCCGGGGACTCGTTCCCGGCGCCACGGTTTTTTTTTGCTTCTCGCCGTCGTAGGCGTCAGCAGCGCTGAGGGTTTGTGACCGCGCCAGCGGCAGGACACGCCGACCGGACCGCCCTGGAGCTCAGCAGGAGGTGGGTGTCGCGGACGGACTCGGCGTTCGCCCCGCGGCGCCGTGTGCCGGCGTGGCTTAGCGAGCGCGTGCTTTCTCGTGCTCCTGCAGGCGCTGAAGAGGAACCCGGCGACGCGGGAAGACGGCCGTTGGCGCACGTGGCGTTTTCCTCTGCCGAAGATGGGTTCGGTCCCTCGGCCCTCTGAAAGCTAAGTGGAGGCGCGAGGGCTGGGAAGGGGCCGGGAATGGCAGGGACGGGGGGTTTAGCTCTGCTAAGGGCAAGGGCCGTCCAGGAACCGCGCCCTTGGCGCGGGTCAAGGGCCCGGGGACCTTTACCGTGCGATGCCAGCGTGTGCCGGGCAGGGCAGCTCCAGCCTGCGTCTGCGTTGTGGTGTAGTTCGGGAAGCCTGCCTTGCGCCTGTCAGCCGATCCTGGGGTCTCGTTGCGTTCGAGGGGCACGGAAGGCCTCTCGGGTGCCACCCCGGGATCTGGAACGCCGGTGCCGATCGGCGTAGCGCCGATCGGGCGCTGGTTTTCTGGTGTCGGCAGCCGAAAGCGTGGCGCGTTCTTGCCTTTCGGCCGTTTCTGGTCAGGGCTGATTGTGGCGTTGTCCTGGGCTGTGCCGGCAGCTCTAGCCATCCAGTCTCAGGGACTGGAACTTCAAGATGCTGGGAAGAAGTTCTTAGGTTTTTCATCAGCTTCTCGTTTGGTTGCGACGTCTCTGCTCGGTTGTGGCGCTGCCGCCGTCTCGTCAGGAGCCGTGACGTCGGGCTCCTTTTCCGTTTGAGGATGCAGGAGAGGCTCCTCTCCTCCCCGTAGATTATTGGGATCGATGCCCTTCTGGTCTCGGAGCGTCGTGTTCGTCGTGGAGCGTTTTTGGCGCTGTGGCCGTCGCGTGGTCTATAAGGTTCTGCGGAGCGTCTGTCGGCCCGGGTGCGCGTTTGGCTCGGAGCTGCTCTGCCCGGACGCGTAGAGGCAGGGGAGGGTGGACGGAGCTCTGGCGGTCCCCGGTTAACCTGCTGACGCGTTGAATTGCGTGGGCAGAGGCGGCGCGGTCATCTGGGATGGAGTAGCTGTGGGCAGGGGAGCGGAGGGTCCCCGCGCAGGCGTTTGAGAGCCTCCACGAGAGCTTGGGACGTTATTGCGCCACAGAAAGCAGACCTGTGGGCTGGTCAGGCTGTTGATGGGCTGCTGGGTGACTTGCAGAATCACCTGATTTCAGGAGCAGAGGGACAACTTGGCCCGGAAGAGCGCCGGAGGAGGCGAGCTGTGCGCCGTAAGCAGGTGGGTCGGTGGGTGGTGCCAGAGGGGAGCTGTGCCGTGTGGCTCTAGCTAAGCTCGGTCGTTTCTCTGTTTCCTAGGTGCGAAGCGAAGAGGAAAGCGGGCTGTCGGCAGCTCAGCTCCTCGGGCCAGGTGAGCACGGAGTGCTGGGCCGAAGCGGCAGCTCGTTTCAGGTCCCGTGTTGCTGGCGCGGGTCCGAGCGTCCTTTGGTGGTGTTTTACAGGCGGCAGCTGATCGTCACGGCGGTCCGCGGCGTGGCAGTCCAAAGCAAGGGCGGCCGGGTGGGCGAGCGGCCCAGGTAAGGGAGGGCGAGCTGGGACCGTCTGCGGGCAGGCTGTGTTTTCGGGCGGCGTCCGAGCGCCTGCCTCTGGTTTTGCGGGTGCCGCAGACGAGCCGGCAGGGGCGAAGCCGCACGCCGGCCGGCAGCCGAGAAGGTGAGGCGGCGGTGGGCGTTGCGGAGCCCGGTATTGCCCGGTCTCTCGCTTCATCTTTTCCTTCTCGCTTTGCAGGCGCTTTGTGGGCCCTCTGGACCGGGAGGAGCATTTGCGGTGAGCCGGGCTAGGGGCGAGGAGGAGCGTGGGGCCGGGGACTCGTTCCCGGCGCCACGGTTTTTTTTGCTTCTCGCCGTCGTAGGCGTCACCAGCGCTGAGGGTTTGTGACCGCGCCAGCGGCAGGACACGCCGACCGGACCGCCCTGGAGCTCAGCAGGAGGTGGGTGTCGCGGACGGACTCGGCGTTCGCCCCGCGGCGCCGTGTGCCGGCGTGGCTTAGCGAGCGCGTGCTTTCTCGTGCTCCTGCAGGCGCTGAAGAGGAACCCGGCGACGCGGGATAGACGGCCGTTGGCGCACGTGGCGTTTTCCTCTGCCGAAGATGGGTTCGGTCCCTCGGCCCTCTGAAAGCTAAGTGGAGGCGCGAGGGCTGGGAAGGGGCCGGGAATGGCAGGGCCGGGGGGTTTAGCTCTGCTAAGGGCAAGGGCCGTCCAGGAACCGCGCCCTTGGCGCGGGTCAAGGGCCCGGGGACCTTTACCGTGCGATGCCAGCGTGTGCCGGGCAGGGCAGCTCCAGCCTGCGTCTGCGTTGTGGTGTAGTTCGGGAAGCCTGCCTTGCGCCTGTCAGCCGATCCTGGGGTCTCGTTGCGTTCGAGGGGCACGGAAGGCCTCTCGGGTGCCACCCCGGGATCTGGAACGCCGGTGCCGATCGGCGTAGCGCCGATCGGGCGCTGGTTTTCTGGTGTCGGCAGCCGAAAGCGTGGCGCGTTCTTGCCTTTCGGCCGTTTCTGGTCAGGGCTGATTGTGGCGTTGTCCTGGGCTGTGCCGGCAGCTCTAGCCATCCAGTCTCAGGGACTGGAACTTCAAGATGCTGGGAAGAAGTTCTTAGGTTTTTCATCAGCTTCTCGTTTGGTTGCGACGTCTCTGCTCGGTTGTGGCGCTGCCGCCGTCTCGTCAGGAGCCGTGACGTCGGGCTCCTTTTCCGTTTGAGGATGCAGGAGAGGCTCCTCTCCTCCCCGTAGATTATTGGGATCGATGCCCTTCTGGTCTCGGAGCGTCGTGTTCGTCGTGGAGCGTTTTTGGCGCTGTGGCCGTCGCGTGGTCTATAAGGTTCTGCGGAGCGTCTGTCGGCCCGGGTGCGCGTTTGGCTCGGAGCTGCTCTGCCCGGACGCGTAGAGGCAGGGGAGGGTGGACGGAGCTCTGGCGGTCCCCGGTTAACCTGCTGACGCGTTGAATTGCGTGGGCAGAGGCGGCGCGGTCATCTGGGATGGAGTAGCCGTGGGCAGGGGAGCGGAGGGTCCCCGCGCAGGCGTTTGAGAGCCTCCACGAGAGCTTGGGACGTTATTGCGCCACAGAAAGCAGACCTGTGGGCTGGTCAGGCTGTTGATGGGCTGCTGGGTGACTTGCAGAATCACCTGATTTCAGGAGCAGAGGGACAACTTGGCCCGGAAGAGCGACGGAGGAGGCGAGCTGTGCGCCGTAAGCAGGTGGGTCGGTGGGTGGTGCCAGAGGGGAGCTGTGCCGTGTGGCTCTAGCTAAGCTCGGTCGTTTCTCTGTTTCCTAGGTGCGAAGCGAAGAGGAAAGCGGGCTGTCGGCAGCTCAGCTCCTCGGGCCAGGTGAGCACGGAGTGCTGGGCCGAAGCGGCAGCTCGTTTCAGGTCCCGTGTTGCTGGCGCGGGTCCGAGCGTCCTTTGGTGGTGTTTTACAGGCGGCAGCTGAGCGTCTCGGCGGTCCGCGGCGTGGCAGTCCAAAGCAAGGGCGGCCGGGTGGGCGAGCGGCCCAGGTAAGGGAGGGCGAGCTGGGACCGTCTGCGGGCAGGCTGTGTTTTCGGGCGGCGTCCGAGCGCGTGCCTCTGGATTTGCGGGTGCCGCAGACGAGCCGGCAGGGGCGAAGCCGCACGCCGGCCGGCAGCCGAGAAGGTGAGGCGGCGGTGGGCGTTGCGGAGCCCGGTATTGCCCGGTCTCTCGCTTCATCTTTTCCTTCTCGCTTTGCAGGCGCTTTGTGGGCCCTCTGGACCGGGAGGAGCATTTGCGGTGAGCCGGGCTAGGGGCGAGGAGGAGCGTGGGGCCGGGGACTCGTTCCCGGCGCCACGGTTTTTTTTGCTTCTCGCCGTCGTAGGCGTCAGCAGCGCTGAGGGTTTGTGACCGCGCCAGCGGCAGGACACGCCGACCGGACCGCCCTGGAGCTCAGCAGGAGGTGGGTGTCGCGGACGGACTCGGCGTTTGCCCCGCGGCGCCGTGTGCCGGCGTGGCTTAGCGAGCGCGTGCTTTCTCGTGCTCCTGCAGGCGCTGAAGAGGAACCCGGCGACGCGGGAAGACGGCCGTTGGCGCACGTGGCGTTTTCCTCTGCCGAAGATGGGTTCGGTCCCTCGGCCCTCTGAAAGCTAAGTGGAGGCGCGAGGGCTGGGAAGGGGCCGGGAATGGCAGGGACGGGGGGTTTAGCTCTGCTAAGGGCAAGGGCCGTCCAGGAACCGCGCCCTTGGCGCGGGTCAAGGGCCCGGGGACCTTTACCGTGCGATGCCAGCGTGTGCCGGGCAGGGCAGCTCCAGCCTGCGTCTGCGTTGTGGTGTAGTTCGGGAAGCCTGCCTTGCGCCTGTCAGCCGATCCTGGGGTCTCGTTGCGTTCGAGGGGCACGGAAGGCCTCTCGGGTGCCACCCCGGGATCTGGAACGCCGGTGCCGATCGGCGTAGCGCCGATCGGGCGCTGGTTTTCTGGTGTCGGCAGCCGAAAGCGTGGCGCGTTCTTGCCTTTCGGCCGTTTCTGGTCAGGGCTGATTGTGGCGTTGTCCTGGGCTGTGCCGGCAGCTCTAGCCATCCAGTCTCAGGGACTGGAACTTCAAGATGCTGGGAAGAAGTTCTTAGGTTTTTCATCAGCTTCTCGTTTGGTTGCGACGTCTCTGCTCGGTTGTGGCGCTGCCGCCGTCTCGTCAGGAGCCGTGACGTCGGGCTCCTTTTCCGTTTGAGGATGCAGGAGAGGCTCCTCTCCTCCCCGTAGATTATTGGGATCGATGCCCTTCTGGTCTCGGAGCGTCGTGTTCGTCGTGGAGCGTTTTTGGCGCTGTGGCCGTCGCGTGGTCTATAAGGTTCTGCGGAGCGTCTGTCGGCCCGGGTGCGCGTTTGGCTCGGAGCTGCTCTGCCCGGACGCGTAGAGGCAGGGGAGGGTGGACGGAGCTCTGGCGGTCCCCGGTTAACCTGCTGACGCGTTGAATTGCGTGGGCAGAGGCGGCGCGGTCATCTGGGATGGAGTAGCCGTGGGCAGGGGAGCGGAGGGTCCCCGCGCAGGCGTTTGAGAGCCTCCACGAGAGCTTGGGACGTTATTGCGCCACAGAAAGCAGACCTGTGGGCTGGTCAGGCTGTTGATGGGCTGCTGGGTGACTTGCAGAATCACCTGATTTCAGGAGCAGAGGGACAACTTGGCCCGGAAGAGCGCCGGAGGAGGCGAGCTGTGCGCCGTAAGCAGGTGGGTCGGTGGGTGGTGCCAGAGGGGAGCTGTGCCGTGTGGCTCTAGCTAAGCTCGGTCGTTTCTCTGTTTCCTAGGTGCGAAGCGAAGAGGAAAGCGGGCTGTCGGCAGCTCAGCTCCTCGGGCCAGGTGAGCACGGAGTGCTGGGCCGAAGCGGCAGCTCGTTTTAGGTCCCGTGTTGCTGGCGCGGGTCCGAGCGTCCTTTGGTGGTGTTTTACAGGCGGCAGCTGAGCGTCTCGGCGGTCCGCGGCGTGGCAGTCCAAAGCAAGGGCGGCCGGGTGGGCGAGCGGCCCAGGTAAGGGAGGGCGAGCTGGGACCGTCTGCGGGCAGGCTGTGTTTTCGGGCGGCGTCCGAGCGCGTGCCTCTGGATTTGCGGGTGCCGCAGACGAGCCGGCAGGGGCGAAGCCGCACGCCGGCCGGCAGCCGAGAAGGTGAGGCGGCGGTGGGCGTTGCGGAGCCCGGTATTGCCCGGTCTCTCGCTTCATCTTTTCCTTCTCGCTTTGCAGGCGCTTTGTGGGCCCTCTGGACCGGGAGGAGCATTTGCGGTGAGCCGGGCTAGGGGCGAGGAGGAGCGTGGGGCCGGGGACTCGTTCCCGGCGCCACGGTTTTTTTTGCTTCTCGCCGTCGTAGGCGTCACCAGCGCTGAGGGTTTGTGACCGCGCCAGCGGCAGGACACGCCGACCGGACCGCCCTGGAGCTCAGCAGGAGGTGGGTGTCGCGGACGGACTCGGCGTTCGCCCCGCGGCGCCGTGTGCCGGCGTGGCTTAGCGAGCGCGTGCTTTCTCGTGCTCCTGCAGGCGCTGAAGAGGAACCCGGCGACGCGGGAAGACGGCCGTTGGCGCACGTGGCGTTTTCCTCTGCCGAAGATGGGTTCGGTCCCTCGGCCCTCTGAAAGCTAAGTGGAGGCGCGAGGGCTGGGAAGGGGCCGGGAATGGCAGGGCCGGGGGGTTTAGCTCTGCTAAGGGCAAGGGCCGTCCAGGAACCGCGCCCTTGGCGCGGGTCAAGGGCCCGGGGACCTTTACCGTGCGATGCCAGCGTGTGCCGGGCAGGGCAGCTCCAGCCTGCGTCTGCGTTGTGGTGTAGTTCGGGAAGCCTGCCTTGCGCCTGTCAGCCGATCCTGGGGTCTCGTTGCGTTCGAGGGGCACGGAAGGCCTCTCGGGTGCCACCCCGGGATCTGGAACGCCGGTGCCGATCGGCGTAGCGCCGATCGGGCGCTGGTTTTCTGGTGTCGGCAGCCGAAAGCGTGGCGCGTTCTTGCCTTTCGGCCGTTTCTGGTCAGGGCTGATTGTGGCGTTGTCCTGGGCTGTGCCGGCAGCTCTAGCCATCCAGTCTCAGGGACTGGAACTTCAAGATGCTGGGAAGAAGTTCTTAGGTTTTTCATCAGCTTCTCGTTTGGTTGCGACGTCTCTGCTCGGTTGTGGCGCTGCCGCCGTCTCGTCAGGAGCCGTGACGTCGGGCTCCTTTTCCGTTTGAGGATGCAGGAGAGGCTCCTCTCCTCCCCGTAGATTATTGGGATCGATGCCCTTCTGGTCTCGGAGCGTCGTGTTCGTCGTGGAGCGTTTTTGGCGCTGTGGCCGTCGCGTGGTCTATAAGGTTCTGCGGAGCGTCTGTCGGCCCGGGTGCGCGTTTGGCTCGGAGCTGCTCTGCCCGGACGCGTAGAGGCAGGGGAGGGTGGACGGAGCTCTGGCGGTCCCCGGTTAACCTGCTGACGCGTTGAATTGCGTGGGCAGAGGCGGCGCGGTCATCTGGGATGGAGTAGCCGTGGGCAGGGGAGCGGAGGGTCCCCGCGCAGGCGTTTGAGAGCCTCCACGAGAGCTTGGGGCGTTATTGCGCCACAGAAAGCAGACCTGTGGGCTGGTCAGGCTGTTGATGGGCTGCTGGGTGACTTGCAGAATCACCTGATTTCAGGAGCAGAGGGACAACTTGGCCCGGAAGAGCGACGGAGGAGGCGAGCTGTGCGCCGTAAGCAGGTGGGTCGGTGGGTGGTGCCAGAGGGGAGCTGTGCCGTGTGGCTCTAGCTAAGCTCGGTCGTTTCTCTGTTTCCTAGGTGCGAAGCGAAGAGGAAAGCGGGCTGTCGGCAGCTCAGCTCCTCGGGCCAGGTGAGCACGGAGTGCTGGGCCGAAGCGGCAGCTCGTTTCAGGTCCCGTGTTGCTGGCGCGGGTCCGAGCGTCCTTTGGTGGTGTTTTACAGGCGGCAGCTGAGCGTCTCGGCGGTCCGCGGCGTGGCAGTCCAAAGCAAGGGCGGCCGGGTGGGCGAGCGGCCCAGGTAAGGGAGGGCGAGCTGGGACCGTCTGCGGGCAGGCTGTGTTTTCGGGCGGCGTCCGAGCGCCTGCCTCTGGTTTTGCGGGTGCCGCAGACGAGCCGGCAGGGGCGAAGCCGCACGCCGGCCGGCAGCCGAGAAGGTGAGGCGGCGGTGGGCGTTGCGGAGCCCGGTATTGCCCGGTCTCTCGCTTCATCTTTTCCTTCTCGCTTTGCAGGCGCTTTGTGGGCCCTCTGGACCGGGAGGAGCATTTGCGGTGAGCCGGGCTAGGGGCGAGGAGGAGCGTGGGGCCGGGGACTCGTTCCCGGCGCCGCGGTTTTTTTTGCTTCTCGCCGTCGTAGGCGTCACCAGCGCTGAGGGTTTGTGACCGCGCCAGCGGCAGGACACGCCGACCGGACCGCCCTGGAGCTCAGCAGGAGGTGGGTGTCGCGGACGGACTCGGCGTTCGCCCCGCGGCGCCGTGTGCCGGCGTGGCTTAGCGAGCGCGTGCTTTCTCGTGCTCCTGCAGGCGCTGAAGAGGAACCCGGCGACGCGGGATAGACGGCCGTTGGCGCACGTGGCGTTTTCCTCTGCCGAAGATGGGTTCGGTCCCTCGGCCCTCTGAAAGCTAAGTGGAGGCGCGAGGGCTGGGAAGGGGCCGGGAATGGCAGGGCCGGGGGGTTTAGCTCTGCTAAGGGCAAGGGCCGTCCAGGAACCGCGCCCTTGGCGCGGGTCAAGGGCCCGGGGACCTTTACCGTGCGATGCCAGCGTGTGCCGGGCAGGGCAGCTCCAGCCTGCGTCTGCGTTGTGGTGTAGTTCGGGAAGCCTGCCTTGCGCCTGTCAGCCGATCCTGGGGTCTCGTTGCGTTCGAGGGGCACGGAAGGCCTCTCGGGTGCCACCCCGGGATCTGGAACGCCGGTGCCGATCGGCGTAGCGCCGATCGGGCGCTGGTTTTCTGGTGTCGGCAGCCGAAAGCGTGGCGCGTTCTTGCCTTTCGGCCGTTTCTGGTCAGGGCTGATTGTGGCGTTGTCCTGGGCTGTGCCGGCAGCTCTAGCCATCCAGTCTCAGGGACTGGAACTTCAAGATGCTGGGAAGAAGTTCTTAGGTTTTTCATCAGCTTCTCGTTTGGTTGCGACGTCTCTGCTCGGTTGTGGCGCTGCCGCCGTCTCGTCAGGAGCCGTGACGTCGGGCTCCTTTTCCGTTTGAGGATGCAGGAGAGGCTCCTCTCCTCCCCGTAGATTATTGGGATCGATGCCCTTCTGGTCTCGGAGCGTCGTGTTCGTCGTGGAGCGTTTTTGGCGCTGTGGCCGTCGCGTGGTCTATAAGGTTCTGCGGAGCGTCTGTCGGCCCGGGTGCGCGTTTGGCTCGGAGCTGCTCTGCCCGGACGCGTAGAGGCAGGGGAGGGTGGACGGAGCTCTGGCGGTCCCCGGTTAACCTGCTGACGCGTTGAATTGCGTGGGCAGAGGCGGCGCGGTCATCTGGGATGGAGTAGCCGTGGGCAGGGGAGCGGAGGGTCCCCGCGCAGGCGTTTGAGAGCCTCCACGAGAGCTTGGGACGTTATTGCGCCACAGAAAGCAGACCTGTGGGCTGGTCAGGCTGTTGATGGGCTGCTGGGTGACTTGCAGAATCACCTGATTTCAGGAGCAGAGGGACAACTTGGCCCGGAAGAGCGACGGAGGAGGCGAGCTGTGCGCCGTAAGCAGGTGGGTCGGTGGGTGGTGCCAGAGGGGAGCTGTGCCGTGTGGCTCTAGCTAAGCTCGGTCGTTTCTCTGTTTCCTAGGTGCGAAGCGAAGAGGAAAGCGGGCTGTCGGCAGCTCAGCTCCTCGGGCCAGGTGAGCACGGAGTGCTGGGCCGAAGCGGCAGCTCGTTTCAGGTCCCGTGTTGCTGGCGCGGGTCCGAGCGTCCTTTGGTGGTGTTTTACAGGCGGCAGCTGAGCGTCTCGGCGGTCCGCGGCGTGGCAGTCCAAAGCAAGGGCGGCCGGGTGGGCGAGCGGCCCAGGTAAGGGAGGGCGAGCTGGGACCGTCTGCGGGCAGGCTGTGTTTTCGGGCGGCGTCCGAGCGCGTGCCTCTGGATTTGCGGGTGCCGCAGACGAGCCGGCAGGGGCGAAGCCGCACGCCGGCCGGCAGCCGAGAAGGTGAGGCGGCGGTGGGCGTTGCGGAGCCCGGTATTGCCCGGTCTCTCGCTTCATCTTTTCCTTCTCGCTTTGCAGGCGCTTTGTGGGCCCTCTGGACCGGGAGGAGCATTTGCGGTGAGCCGGGCTAGGGGCGAGGAGGAGCGTGGGGCCGGGGACTCGTTCCCGGCGCCACGGTTTTTTTTGCTTCTCGCCGTCGTAGGCGTCAGCAGCGCTGAGGGTTTGTGACCGCGCCAGCGGCAGGACACGCCGACCGGACCGCCCTGGAGCTCAGCAGGAGGTGGGTGTCGCGGACGGACTCGGCGTTTGCCCCGCGGCGCCGTGTGCCGGCGTGGCTTAGCGAGCGCGTGCTTTCTCGTGCTCCTGCAGGCGCTGAAGAGGAACCCGGCGACGCGGGAAGACGGCCGTTGGCGCACGTGGCGTTTTCCTCTGCCGAAGATGGGTTCGGTCCCTCGGCCCTCTGAAAGCTAAGTGGAGGCGCGAGGGCTGGGAAGGGGCCGGGAATGGCAGGGACGGGGGGTTTAGCTCTGCTAAGGGCAAGGGCCGTCCAGGAACCGCGCCCTTGGCGCGGGTCAAGGGCCCGGGGACCTTTACCGTGCGATGCCAGCGTGTGCCGGGCAGGGCAGCTCCAGCCTGCGTCTGCGTTGTGGTGTAGTTCGGGAAGCCTGCCTTGCGCCTGTCAGCCGATCCTGGGGTCTCGTTGCGTTCGAGGGGCACGGAAGGCCTCTCGGGTGCCACCCCGGGATCTGGAACGCCGGTGCCGATCGGCGTAGCGCCGATCGGGCGCTGGTTTTCTGGTGTCGGCAGCCGAAAGCGTGGCGCGTTCTTGCCTTTCGGCCGTTTCTGGTCAGGGCTGATTGTGGCGTTGTCCTGGGCTGTGCCGGCAGCTCTAGCCATCCAGTCTCAGGGACTGGAACTTCAAGATGCTGGGAAGAAGTTCTTAGGTTTTTCATCAGCTTCTCGTTTGGTTGCGACGTCTCTGCTCGGTTGTGGCGCTGCCGCCGTCTCGTCAGGAGCCGTGACGTCGGGCTCCTTTTCCGTTTGAGGATGCAGGAGAGGCTCCTCTCCTCCCCGTAGATTATTGGGATCGATGCCCTTCTGGTCTCGGAGCGTCGTGTTCGTCGTGGAGCGTTTTTGGCGCTGTGGCCGTCGCGTGGTCTATAAGGTTCTGCGGAGCGTCTGTCGGCCCGGGTGCGCGTTTGGCTCGGAGCTGCTCTGCCCGGACGCGTAGAGGCAGGGGAGGGTGGACGGAGCTCTGGCGGTCCCCGGTTAACCTGCTGACGCGTTGAATTGCGTGGGCAGAGGCGGCGCGGTCATCTGGGATGGAGTAGCCGTGGGCAGGGGAGCGGAGGGTCCCCGCGCAGGCGTTTGAGAGCCTCCACGAGAGCTTGGGACGTTATTGCGCCACAGAAAGCAGACCTGTGGGCTGGTCAGGCTGTTGATGGGCTGCTGGGTGACTTGCAGAATCACCTGATTTCAGGAGCAGAGGGACAACTTGGCCCGGAAGAGCGACGGAGGAGGCGAGCTGTGCGCCGTAAGCAGGTGGGTCGGTGGGTGGTGCCAGAGGGGAGCTGTGCCGTGTGGCTCTAGCTAAGCTCGGTCGTTTCTCTGTTTCCTAGGTGCGAAGCGAAGAGGAAAGCGGGCTGTCGGCAGCTCAGCTCCTCGGGCCAGGTGAGCACGGAGTGCTGGGCCGAAGCGGCAGCTCGTTTCAGGTCCCGTGTTGCTGGCGCGGGTCCGAGCGTCCTTTGGTGGTGTTTTACAGGCGGCAGCTGATCGTCACGGCGGTCCGCGGCGTGGCAGTCCAAAGCAAGGGCGGCCGGGTGGGCGAGCGGCCCAGGTAAGGGAGGGCGAGCTGGGACCGTCTGCGGGCAGGCTGTGTTTTCGGGCGGCGTCCGAGCGCCTGCCTCTGGTTTTGCGGGTGCCGCAGACGAGCCGGCAGGGGCGAAGCCGCACGCCGGCCGGCAGCCGAGAAGGTGAGGCGGCGGTGGGCGTTGCGGAGCCCGGTATTGCCCGGTCTCTCGCTTCATCTTTTCCTTCTCGCTTTGCAGGCGCTTTGTGGGCCCTCTGGACCGGGAGGAGCATTTGCGGTGAGCCGGGCTAGGGGCGAGGAGGAGCGTGGGGCCGGGGACTCGTTCCCGGCGCCACGGTTTTTTTTGCTTCTCGCCGTCGTAGGCGTCACCAGCGCTGAGGGTTTGTGACCGCGCCAGCGGCAGGACACGCCGACCGGACCGCCCTGGAGCTCAGCAGGAGGTGGGTGTCGCGGACGGACTCGGCGTTCGCCCCGCGGCGCCGTGTGCCGGCGTGGCTTAGCGAGCGCGTGCTTTCTCGTGCTCCTGCAGGCGCTGAAGAGGAACCCGGCGACGCGGGATAGACGGCCGTTGGCGCACGTGGCGTTTTCCTCTGCCGAAGATGGGTTCGGTCCCTCGGCCCTCTGAAAGCTAAGTGGAGGCGCGAGGGCTGGGAAGGGGCCGGGAATGGCAGGGCCGGGGGGTTTAGCTCTGCTAAGGGCAAGGGCCGTCCAGGAACCGCGCCCTTGGCGCGGGTCAAGGGCCCGGGGACCTTTACCGTGCGATGCCAGCGTGTGCCGGGCAGGGCAGCTCCAGCCTGCGTCTGCGTTGTGGTGTAGTTCGGGAAGCCTGCCTTGCGCCTGTCAGCCGATCCTGGGGTCTCGTTGCGTTCGAGGGGCACGGAAGGCCTCTCGGGTGCCACCCCGGGATCTGGAACGCCGGTGCCGATCGGCGTAGCGCCGATCGGGCGCTGGTTTTCTGGTGTCGGCAGCCGAAAGCGTGGCGCGTTCTTGCCTTTCGGCCGTTTCTGGTCAGGGCTGATTGTGGCGTTGTCCTGGGCTGTGCCGGCAGCTCTAGCCATCCAGTCTCAGGGACTGGAACTTCAAGATGCTGGGAAGAAGTTCTTAGGTTTTTCATCAGCTTCTCGTTTGGTTGCGACGTCTCTGCTCGGTTGTGGCGCTGCCGCCGTCTCGTCAGGAGCCGTGACGTCGGGCTCCTTTTCCGTTTGAGGATGCAGGAGAGGCTCCTCTCCTCCCCGTAGATTATTGGGATCGATGCCCTTCTGGTCTCGGAGCGTCGTGTTCGTCGTGGAGCGTTTTTGGCGCTGTGGCCGTCGCGTGGTCTATAAGGTTCTGCGGAGCGTCTGTCGGCCCGGGTGCGCGTTTGGCTCGGAGCTGCTCTGCCCGGACGCGTAGAGGCAGGGGAGGGTGGACGGAGCTCTGGCGGTCCCCGGTTAACCTGCTGACGCGTTGAATTGCGTGGGCAGAGGCGGCGCGGTCATCTGGGATGGAGTAGCCGTGGGCAGGGGAGCGGAGGGTCCCCGCGCAGGCGTTTGAGAGCCTCCACGAGAGCTTGGGACGTTATTGCGCCACAGAAAGCAGACCTGTGGGCTGGTCAGGCTGTTGATGGGCTGCTGGGTGACTTGCAGAATCACCTGATTTCAGGAGCAGAGGGACAACTTGGCCCGGAAGAGCGACGGAGGAGGCGAGCTGTGCGCCGTAAGCAGGTGGGTCGGTGGGTGGTGCCAGAGGGGAGCTGTGCCGTGTGGCTCTAGCTAAGCTCGGTCGTTTCTCTGTTTCCTAGGTGCGAAGCGAAGAGGAAAGCGGGCTGTCGGCAGCTCAGCTCCTCGGGCCAGGTGAGCACGGAGTGCTGGGCCGAAGCGGCAGCTCGTTTCAGGTCCCGTGTTGCTGGCGCGGGTCCGAGCGTCCTTTGGTGGTGTTTTACAGGCGGCAGCTGAGCGTCTCGGCGGTCCGCGGCGTGGCAGTCCAAAGCAAGGGCGGCCGGGTGGGCGAGCGGCCCAGGTAAGGGAGGGCGAGCTGGGACCGTCTGCGGGCAGGCTGTGTTTTCGGGCGGCGTCCGAGCGCGTGCCTCTGGATTTGCGGGTGCCGCAGACGAGCCGGCAGGGGCGAAGCCGCACGCCGGCCGGCAGCCGAGAAGGTGAGGCGGCGGTGGGCGTTGCGGAGCCCGGTATTGCCCGGTCTCTCGCTTCATCTTTTCCTTCTCGCTTTGCAGGCGCTTTGTGGGCCCTCTGGACCGGGAGGAGCATTTGCGGTGAGCCGGGCTAGGGGCGAGGAGGAGCGTGGGGCCGGGGACTCGTTCCCGGCGCCACGGTTTTTTTTTGCTTCTCGCCGTCGTAGGCGTCAGCAGCGCTGAGGGTTTGTGACCGCGCCAGCGGCAGGACACGCCGACCGGACCGCCCTGGAGCTCAGCAGGAGGTGGGTGTCGCGGACGGACTCGGCGTTTGCCCCGCGGCGCCGTGTGCCGGCGTGGCTTAGCGAGCGCGTGCTTTCTCGTGCTCCTGCAGGCGCTGAAGAGGAACCCGGCGACGCGGGAAGACGGCCGTTGGCGCACGTGGCGTTTTCCTCTGCCGAAGATGGGTTCGGTCCCTCGGCCCTCTGAAAGCTAAGTGGAGGCGCGAGGGCTGGGAAGGGGCCGGGAATGGCAGGGACGGGGGGTTTAGCTCTGCTAAGGGCAAGGGCCGTCCAGGAACCGCGCCCTTGGCGCGGGTCAAGGGCCCGGGGACCTTTACCGTGCGATGCCAGCGTGTGCCGGGCAGGGCAGCTCCAGCCTGCGTCTGCGTTGTGGTGTAGTTCGGGAAGCCTGCCTTGCGCCTGTCAGCCGATCCTGGGGTCTCGTTGCGTTCGAGGGGCACGGAAGGCCTCTCGGGTGCCACCCCGGGATCTGGAACGCCGGTGCCGATCGGCGTAGCGCCGATCGGGCGCTGGTTTTCTGGTGTCGGCAGCCGAAAGCGTGGCGCGTTCTTGCCTTTCGGCCGTTTCTGGTCAGGGCTGATTGTGGCGTTGTCCTGGGCTGTGCCGGCAGCTCTAGCCATCCAGTCTCAGGGACTGGAACTTCAAGATGCTGGGAAGAAGTTCTTAGGTTTTTCATCAGCTTCTCGTTTGGTTGCGACGTCTCTGCTCGGTTGTGGCGCTGCCGCCGTCTCGTCAGGAGCCGTGACGTCGGGCTCCTTTTCCGTTTGAGGATGCAGGAGAGGCTCCTCTCCTCCCCGTAGATTATTGGGATCGATGCCCTTCTGGTCTCGGAGCGTCGTGTTCGTCGTGGAGCGTTTTTGGCGCTGTGGCCGTCGCGTGGTCTATAAGGTTCTGCGGAGCGTCTGTCGGCCCGGGTGCGCGTTTGGCTCGGAGCTGCTCTGCCCGGACGCGTAGAGGCAGGGGAGGGTGGACGGAGCTCTGGCGGTCCCCGGTTAACCTGCTGACGCGTTGAATTGCGTGGGCAGAGGCGGCGCGGTCATCTGGGATGGAGTAGCCGTGGGCAGGGGAGCGGAGGGTCCCCGCGCAGGCGTTTGAGAGCCTCCACGAGAGCTTGGGACGTTATTGCGCCACAGAAAGCAGACCTGTGGGTTGGTCAGGCTGTTGATGGGCTGCTGGGTGACTTGCAGAATCACCTGATTTCAGGAGCAGAGGGACAACTTGGCCCGGAAGAGCGCCGGAGGAGGCGAGCTGTGCGCCGTAAGCAGGTGGGTCGGTGGGTGGTGCCAGAGGGGAGCTGTGCCGTGTGGCTCTAGCTAAGCTCGGTCGTTTCTCTGTTTCCTAGGTGCGAAGCGAAGAGGAAAGCGGGCTGTCGGCAGCTCAGCTCCTCGGGCCAGGTGAGCACGGAGTGCTGGGCCGAAGCGGCAGCTCGTTTCAGGTCCCGTGTTGCTGGCGCGGGTCCGAGCGTCCTTTGGTGGTGTTTTACAGGCGGCAGCTGAGCGTCTCGGCGGTCCGCGGCGTGGCAGTCCAAAGCAAGGGCGGCCGGGTGGGCGAGCGGCCCAGGTAAGGGAGGGCGAGCTGGGACCGTCTGCGGGCAGGCTGTGTTTTCGGGCGGCGTCCGAGCGCGTGCCTCTGGATTTGCGGGTGCCGCAGACGAGCCGGCAGGGGCGAAGCCGCACGCCGGCCGGCAGCCGAGAAGGTGAGGCGGCGGTGGGCGTTGCGGAGCCCGGTATTGCCCGGTCTCTCGCTTCATCTTTTCCTTCTCGCTTTGCAGGCGCTTTGTGGGCCCTCTGGACCGGGAGGAGCATTTGCGGTGAGCCGGGCTAGGGGCGAGGAGGAGCGTGGGGCCGGGGACTCGTTCCCGGCGCCACGGTTTTTTTTGCTTCTCGCCGTCGTAGGCGTCACCAGCGCTGAGGGTTTGTGACCGCGCCAGCGGCAGGACACGCCGACCGGACCGCCCTGGAGCTCAGCAGGAGGTGGGTGTCGCGGACGGACTCGGCGTTTGCCCCGCGGCGCCGTGTGCCGGCGTGGCTTAGCGAGCGCGTGCTTTCTCGTGCTCCTGCAGGCGCTGAAGAGGAACCCGGCGACGCGGGAAGACGGCCGTTGGCGCACGTGGCGTTTTCCTCTGCCGAAGATGGGTTCGGTCCCTCGGCCCTCTGAAAGCTAAGTGGAGGCGCGAGGGCTGGGAAGGGGCCGGGAATGGCAGGGCCGGGGGGTTTAGCTCTGCTAAGGGCAAGGGCCGTCCAGGAACCGCGCCCTTGGCGCGGGTCAAGGGCCCGGGGACCTTTACCGTGCGATGCCAGCGTGTGCCGGGCAGGGCAGCTCCAGCCTGCGTCTGCGTTGTGGTGTAGTTCGGGAAGCCTGCCTTGCGCCTGTCAGCCGATCCTGGGGTCTCGTTGCGTTCGAGGGGCACGGAAGGCCTCTCGGGTGCCACCCCGGGATCTGGAACGCCGGTGCCGATCGGCGTAGCGCCGATCGGGCGCTGGTTTTCTGGTGTCGGCAGCCGAAAGCGTGGCGCGTTCTTGCCTTTCGGCCGTTTCTGGTCAGGGCTGATTGTGGCGTTGTCCTGGGCTGTGCCGGCAGCTCTAGCCATCCAGTCTCAGGGACTGGAACTTCAAGATGCTGGGAAGAAGTTCTTAGGTTTTTCATCAGCTTCTCGTTTGGTTGCGACGTCTCTGCTCGGTTGTGGCGCTGCCGCCGTCTCGTCAGGAGCCGTGACGTCGGGCTCCTTTTCCGTTTGAGGATGCAGGAGAGGCTCCTCTCCTCCCCGTAGATTATTGGGATCGATGCCCTTCTGGTCTCGGAGCGTCGTGTTCGTCGTGGAGCGTTTTTGGCGCTGTGGCCGTCGCGTGGTCTATAAGGTTCTGCGGAGCGTCTGTCGGCCTGGGTGCGCGTTTGGCTCGGAGCTGCTCTGCCCGGACGCGTAGAGGCAGGGGAGGGTGGACGGAGCTCTGGCGGTCCCCGGTTAACCTGCTGACGCGTTGAATTGCGTGGGCAGAGGCGGCGCGGTCATCTGGGATGGAGTAGCCGTGGGCAGGGGAGCGGAGGGTCCCCGCGCAGGCGTTTGAGAGCCTCCACGAGAGCTTGGGGCGTTATTGCGCCACAGAAAGCAGACCTGTGGGCTGGTCAGGCTGTTGATGGGCTGCTGGGTGACTTGCAGAATCACCTGATTTCAGGAGCAGAGGGACAACTTGGCCCGGAAGAGCGACGGAGGAGGCGAGCTGTGCGCCGTAAGCAGGTGGGTCGGTGGGTGGTGCCAGAGGGGAGCTGTGCCGTGTGGCTCTAGCTAAGCTCGGTCGTTTCTCTGTTTCCTAGGTGCGAAGCGAAGAGGAAAGCGGGCTGTCGGCAGCTCAGCTCCTCGGGCCAGGTGAGCACGGAGTGCTGGGCCGAAGCGGCAGCTCGTTTCAGGTCCCGTGTTGCTGGCGCGGGTCCGAGCGTCCTTTGGTGGTGTTTTACAGGCGGCAGCTGAGCGTCTCGGCGGTCCGCGGCGTGGCAGTCCAAAGCAAGGGCGGCCGGGTGGGCGAGCGGCCCAGGTAAGGGAGGGCGAGCTGGGACCGTCTGCGGGCAGGCTGTGTTTTCGGGCGGCGTCCGAGCGCCTGCCTCTGGTTTTGCGGGTGCCGCAGACGAGCCGGCAGGGGCGAAGCCGCACGCCGGCCGGCAGCCGAGAAGGTGAGGCGGCGGTGGGCGTTGCGGAGCCCGGTATTGCCCGGTCTCTCGCTTCATCTTTTCCTTCTCGCTTTGCAGGCGCTTTGTGGGCCCTCTGGACCGGGAGGAGCATTTGCGGTGAGCCGGGCTAGGGGCGAGGAGGAGCGTGGGGCCGGGGACTCGTTCCCGGCGCCGCGGTTTTTTTTGCTTCTCGCCGTCGTAGGCGTCACCAGCGCTGAGGGTTTGTGACCGCGCCAGCGGCAGGACACGCCGACCGGACCGCCCTGGAGCTCAGCAGGAGGTGGGTGTCGCGGACGGACTCGGCGTTCGCCCCGCGGCGCCGTGTGCCGGCGTGGCTTAGCGAGCGCGTGCTTTCTCGTGCTCCTGCAGGCGCTGAAGAGGAACCCGGCGACGCGGGATAGACGGCCGTTGGCGCACGTGGCGTTTTCCTCTGCCGAAGATGGGTTCGGTCCCTCGGCCCTCTGAAAGCTAAGTGGAGGCGCGAGGGCTGGGAAGGGGCCGGGAATGGCAGGGCCGGGGGGTTTAGCTCTGCTAAGGGCAAGGGCCGTCCAGGAACCGCGCCCTTGGCGCGGGTCAAGGGCCCGGGGACCTTTACCGTGCGATGCCAGCGTGTGCCGGGCAGGGCAGCTCCAGCCTGCGTCTGCGTTGTGGTGTAGTTCGGGAAGCCTGCCTTGCGCCTGTCAGCCGATCCTGGGGTCTCGTTGCGTTCGAGGGGCACGGAAGGCCTCTCGGGTGCCACCCCGGGATCTGGAACGCCGGTGCCGATCGGCGTAGCGCCGATCGGGCGCTGGTTTTCTGGTGTCGGCAGCCGAAAGCGTGGCGCGTTCTTGCCTTTCGGCCGTTTCTGGTCAGGGCTGATTGTGGCGTTGTCCTGGGCTGTGCCGGCAGCTCTAGCCATCCAGTCTCAGGGACTGGAACTTCAAGATGCTGGGAAGAAGTTCTTAGGTTTTTCATCAGCTTCTCGTTTGGTTGCGACGTCTCTGCTCGGTTGTGGCGCTGCCGCCGTCTCGTCAGGAGCCGTGACGTCGGGCTCCTTTTCCGTTTGAGGATGCAGGAGAGGCTCCTCTCCTCCCCGTAGATTATTGGGATCGATGCCCTTCTGGTCTCGGAGCGTCGTGTTCGTCGTGGAGCGTTTTTGGCGCTGTGGCCGTCGCGTGGTCTATAAGGTTCTGCGGAGCGTCTGTCGGCCCGGGTGCGCGTTTGGCTCGGAGCTGCTCTGCCCGGACGCGTAGAGGCAGGGGAGGGTGGACGGAGCTCTGGCGGTCCCCGGTTAACCTGCTGACGCGTTGAATTGCGTGGGCAGAGGCGGCGCGGTCATCTGGGATGGAGTAGCCGTGGGCAGGGGAGCGGAGGGTCCCCGCGCAGGCGTTTGAGAGCCTCCACGAGAGCTTGGGACGTTATTGCGCCACAGAAAGCAGACCTGTGGGCTGGTCAGGCTGTTGATGGGCTGCTGGGTGACTTGCAGAATCACCTGATTTCAGGAGCAGAGGGACAACTTGGCCCGGAAGAGCGACGGAGGAGGCGAGCTGTGCGCCGTAAGCAGGTGGGTCGGTGGGTGGTGCCAGAGGGGAGCTGTGCCGTGTGGCTCTAGCTAAGCTCGGTCGTTTCTCTGTTTCCTAGGTGCGAAGCGAAGAGGAAAGCGGGCTGTCGGCAGCTCAGCTCCTCGGGCCAGGTGAGCACGGAGTGCTGGGCCGAAGCGGCAGCTCGTTTCAGGTCCCGTGTTGCTGGCGCGGGTCCGAGCGTCCTTTGGTGGTGTTTTACAGGCGGCAGCTGAGCGTCTCGGCGGTCCGCGGCGTGGCAGTCCAAAGCAAGGGCGGCCGGGTGGGCGAGCGGCCCAGGTAAGGGAGGGCGAGCTGGGACCGTCTGCGGGCAGGCTGTGTTTTCGGGCGGCGTCCGAGCGCGTGCCTCTGGATTTGCGGGTGCCGCAGACGAGCCGGCAGGGGCGAAGCCGCACGCCGGCCGGCAGCCGAGAAGGTGAGGCGGCGGTGGGCGTTGCGGAGCCCGGTATTGCCCGGTCTCTCGCTTCATCTTTTCCTTCTCGCTTTGCAGGCGCTTTGTGGGCCCTCTGGACCGGGAGGAGCATTTGCGGTGAGCCGGGCTAGGGGCGAGGAGGAGCGTGGGGCCGGGGACTCGTTCCCGGCGCCACGGTTTTTTTTGCTTCTCGCCGTCGTAGGCGTCAGCAGCGCTGAGGGTTTGTGACCGCGCCAGCGGCAGGACACGCCGACCGGACCGCCCTGGAGCTCAGCAGGAGGTGGGTGTCGCGGACGGACTCGGCGTTCGCCCCGCGGCGCCGTGTGCCGGCGTGGCTTAGCGAGCGCGTGCTTTCTCGTGCTCCTGCAGGCGCTGAAGAGGAACCCGGCGACGCGGGAAGACGGCCGTTGGCGCACGTGGCGTTTTCCTCTGCCGAAGATGGGTTCGGTCCCTCGGCCCTCTGAAAGCTAAGTGGAGGCGCGAGGGCTGGGAAGGGGCCGGGAATGGCAGGGACGGGGGGTTTAGCTCTGCTAAGGGCAAGGGCCGTCCAGGAACCGCGCCCTTGGCGCGGGTCAAGGGCCCGGGGACCTTTACCGTGCGATGCCAGCGTGTGCCGGGCAGGGCAGCTCCAGCCTGCGTCTGCGTTGTGGTGTAGTTCGGGAAGCCTGCCTTGCGCCTGTCAGCCGATCCTGGGGTCTCGTTGCGTTCGAGGGGCACGGAAGGCCTCTCGGGTGCCACCCCGGGATCTGGAACGCCGGTGCCGATCGGCGTAGCGCCGATCGGGCGCTGGTTTTCTGGTGTCGGCAGCCGAAAGCGTGGCGCGTTCTTGCCTTTCGGCCGTTTCTGGTCAGGGCTGATTGTGGCGTTGTCCTGGGCTGTGCCGGCAGCTCTAGCCATCCAGTCTCAGGGACTGGAACTTCAAGATGCTGGGAAGAAGTTCTTAGGTTTTTCATCAGCTTCTCGTTTGGTTGCGACGTCTCTGCTCGGTTGTGGCGCTGCCGCCGTCTCGTCAGGAGCCGTGACGTCGGGCTCCTTTTCCGTTTGAGGATGCAGGAGAGGCTCCTCTCCTCCCCGTAGATTATTGGGATCGATGCCCTTCTGGTCTCGGAGCGTCGTGTTCGTCGTGGAGCGTTTTTGGCGCTGTGGCCGTCGCGTGGTCTATAAGGTTCTGCGGAGCGTCTGTCGGCCCGGGTGCGCGTTTGGCTCGGAGCTGCTCTGCCCGGACGCGTAGAGGCAGGGGAGGGTGGACGGAGCTCTGGCGGTCCCCGGTTAACCTGCTGACGCGTTGAATTGCGTGGGCAGAGGCGGCGCGGTCATCTGGGATGGAGTAGCCGTGGGCAGGGGAGCGGAGGGTCCCCGCGCAGGCGTTTGAGAGCCTCCACGAGAGCTTGGGACGTTATTGCGCCACAGAAAGCAGACCTGTGGGCTGGTCAGGCTGTTGATGGGCTGCTGGGTGACTTGCAGAATCACCTGATTTCAGGAGCAGAGGGACAACTTGGCCCGGAAGAGCGACGGAGGAGGCGAGCTGTGCGCCGTAAGCAGGTGGGTCGGTGGGTGGTGCCAGAGGGGAGCTGTGCCGTGTGGCTCTAGCTAAGCTCGGTCGTTTCTCTGTTTCCTAGGTGCGAAGCGAAGAGGAAAGCGGGCTGTCGGCAGCTCAGCTCCTCGGGCCAGGTGAGCACGGAGTGCTGGGCCGAAGCGGCAGCTCGTTTCAGGTCCCGTGTTGCTGGCGCGGGTCCGAGCGTCCTTTGGTGGTGTTTTACAGGCGGCAGCTGATCGTCACGGCGGTCCGCGGCGTGGCAGTCCAAAGCAAGGGCGGCCGGGTGGGCGAGCGGCCCAGGTAAGGGAGGGCGAGCTGGGACCGTCTGCGGGCAGGCTGTGTTTTCGGGCGGCGTCCGAGCGCCTGCCTCTGGTTTTGCGGGTGCCGCAGACGAGCCGGCAGGGGCGAAGCCGCACGCCGGCCGGCAGCCGAGAAGGTGAGGCGGCGGTGGGCGTTGCGGAGCCCGGTATTGCCCGGTCTCTCGCTTCATCTTTTCCTTCTCGCTTTGCAGGCGCTTTGTGGGCCCTCTGGACCGGGAGGAGCATTTGCGGTGAGCCGGGCTAGGGGCGAGGAGGAGCGTGGGGCCGGGGACTCGTTCCCGGCGCCACGGTTTTTTTTTGCTTCTCGCCGTCGTAGGCGTCACCAGCGCTGAGGGTTTGTGACCGCGCCAGCGGCAGGACACGCCGACCGGACCGCCCTGGAGCTCAGCAGGAGGTGGGTGTCGCGGACGGACTCGGCGTTCGCCCCGCGGCGCCGTGTGCCGGCGTGGCTTAGCGAGCGCGTGCTTTCTCGTGCTCCTGCAGGCGCTGAAGAGGAACCCGGCGACGCGGGATAGACGGCCGTTGGCGCACGTGGCGTTTTCCTCTGCCGAAGATGGGTTCGGTCCCTCGGCCCTCTGAAAGCTAAGTGGAGGCGCGAGGGCTGGGAAGGGGCCGGGAATGGCAGGGCCGGGGGGTTTAGCTCTGCTAAGGGCAAGGGCCGTCCAGGAACCGCGCCCTTGGCGCGGGTCAAGGGCCCGGGGACCTTTACCGTGCGATGCCAGCGTGTGCCGGGCAGGGCAGCTCCAGCCTGCGTCTGCGTTGTGGTGTAGTTCGGGAAGCCTGCCTTGCGCCTGTCAGCCGATCCTGGGGTCTCGTTGCGTTCGAGGGGCACGGAAGGCCTCTCGGGTGCCACCCCGGGATCTGGAACGCCGGTGCCGATCGGCGTAGCCCCGATCGGGCGGTGGTTTTCTGGTGTCGGCAGCCGAAAGCGTGGCGGGTTCTTGCCTTACGGCAGTTTTTGTTCAGGGCTGTTTTTGGCCTTGTCTTAGGCTGTGCTGTCAGCTGTGCTTTCCATCTATCCAATCTCAGGGACTAGCAGTTCTTCCCAACATCTTTAAGTTTTAGTGATTGCAGTATCTTTTCGTGTTGGTGTTGCCGTCTCTGTTTGTGTCGTGGTGCCATTTCTTAAGGGACCGTGGGGTTTGTTTCCTTTTTATTCTGGGGTTGCAGTAGAGCCTCCTTGCCTTTCCACTGCCTCCCTGCAGGTTGTTTTGATCGATGTTGTGTCTGGTCGTGGAGTCGTTCTTGTTCTTGAACATTTTTGGTGTTGTTTCAGTCATGTGTTCAATCTTGTTTTGTGGAGGCTTTTTGTGCAGATGTGCATGTTGGGTGGGAGCTGTTGTGCCCAGAGTTGTAGAGTCAGGGATGGGTGGATTGAGCTCTAGGTGTCCACCGTTAATTTGTTGACCTATTAAATTGCGTGGGCTGTGTTTGTACCGTCGTCTGGCATGGAGTTGCCATTGGTAGGAGGGTGTACATTCTCTGTAGTGGTGTTTTATAGTTCATACTCAAGACTGTTTTGAATAATGTTTTCTGTTGTGTGCTGTTTTTTCAGAGTATTCTTATAACATTTTTTTTTTAGGTGACCACGTTGTTAATATGACTGTATATTGTATCTACAGCTGCATAAATCAAATACCTGTCTGAGGTTAGTACAAAGGATTGTCTGAGAATCAAGAAGACCCCAGACTCAGATATTGCTATTGGAGTGTATTGTCGCTTTTCCATGTGACAGATGGGACCTGAGACACCAATGTGATGTTTACCAAGTTCACTTTATTGTTGGACTTTAGACAAAGCTGCCGTCTCCACGTGCCTTGCAACAATGTGATTGGTTATATCACATGCTATACAATAATGTGATAGGCTGCATGCACTGTCCTCGCGCTGTGCACACTTGTGTCCGGTGCTTGCTCATTCATTGTTACCTTCTTATGGGGCTCCTTTTGTTTATTTTGTCTCTGGCTTAACCTCTCCGCCAGGCTGGTGACAACCCCATCTGCCCGGGAGGGGGGACTCTGCCTCGCTATCTCTCCCTCGTTAATATTTCATTAGATAAAAAAATACCCTGTGTTTCACACTGTCTTCAAAGTATGATACAGATTAAGAACATTAAGGCTAATATAATTACAATTAACAAGAACAGTTCCGTTTTCAATATTCCTTTTAACCAAAGAGGGTATCCAACTCAGAAAAGTCAACATCCTCTGTTATTTTCATGTTTTGAAAATCTTCTATCTTATGAAGATTGTGTTTGTATGTGTTGTTTGAAATTAAAATATGACTGTGACGATGGCTAATAACACAAAATCAATTGCTGCTCTCTTTTACAAAGTGGTGTGACAATCTTGAAGCACTGGTTCCCATGCTTAGCAGAACTAAGACCTTGTTATGCGTTAAACGTCTGGTTTTTGTTACATTGGGAGGAAGAGATAGTTGCCATCTCATCTTATCTTTCGCAAAGTTTTATGGCCATGAAGGCAGACACCTTGGAAGATAAGGACTATTAACAGTGTTGCCGTGAAAGGTTACATGGCCTAATTTGGATGATCGAGATGAACCATCTGTCGAACCGCCAGCTACCAGAAGAGAACACGAACAACAGCTACTACTGATGGGCAAGACATTTCGCTTCTGGTCATTATGGTGAACTTTCTCCTAGTTTGAAGACCCCATAACCATTTCTAGAAGAGTCTTCCTAATTAGCAGGAAGAGCGAGCAGAGGGAGGAGACCAACCGCCTTCTAATATCTTGTATGTAAATGATGAGCCTTATAAAACAACGTCACGTATGATACAGGTCAGCAGCATATAAATATGCAACGCGTCCCCCACTCTGGTGGTCGTCACAGGATCGACGTACCTGTGGAGTGGTCATATCTTACTCTTAGTCTCTCTGTCTGCCTGTCTTTTTCTGATATCTTAGTTTTCATTTTCTCTCTCTCTCTTCCTTTTCTTTACAATGGTTTTTATATGTTTAAATTCTGCTGCTAAAGTCTTGTTAAGTTTTGCATTACAGTTACTAATTGTTGCCAATCCACTGCTTTTAGAAGGGTTTTTGCTGTCCATGTATTGATAAGTTTTGTGGTATTATAACATACTTTTGCCAAGTCACCGATTGCTGTAATTTGTATACCACCACATGCTTCTAGTAAATTCATAATTGTACCCCCGTTGCGATCGTCTGTCGTTCACTTTGCATCGCCGCGCAGAATTACCGGGAGTTAACTCACAGCCAATCTCATCCGTCGAGTCGGGGCACGTGTCACGTATAGAGTCCATTTGTTCCTCATCCCATCTGTTGGGACGGGACAAGTGGTATTCTCAACATTGGCTACATGCATCTCTAAAAGCGATTACACCTTTGAGGTTAAGGGTTGTCATAATTGTATTAGGTTTCTTATTTGTTCGCTATGGAAGGTCTCACCCTCTTTTTTCAGATCCACAAATTTTTATGGTTACCTGTAGAAACCCAAGCATATATTCGTCCCCAGGTTATTAATGACGTAGGACCTTCCCATTGTTGCGTTGTCAGATTAAACATATTAACTTAAATACATTTTTGGGAAAGTCTTTTACATTTTTTATTTGGTGCATAAGAACAGGTTCCATTTTAGTCTCAATTTTAGGATTTAGTCAGTTCAGCATATGCAGTCCCTTTATCAAAACCTCTTCTGGACTGAGAGCAATTCCTTCTTGTTTTTTCAAAACATACCAAAGATTTTTCAGGGTGCCTTGTGCACGCTCAATAATTGCCCGGACAGTAGAACTAAAAGGTACTCCAAATAGGTGTCGTACATTCCACCAATGAGGAAGGTTGCAAGTGTGTCAGAACGATATGGGAGACCATTATCTGTTTTGATCTGAGTCCGAACACCCGAGACAGCAGAAGCTTGTAATAAATCACGCTTTAGCTTTTTTCGTTTGCTGGTGACTCCCACAGCAGTCCTGAACAGGTATCTACGATCGCACTAATGTACTTTTGTTGGCCAGACGGTGCAAAATCAGTAATATCAGTTTGCCATAACTGGCCTGGCTGCAAGCCCCGTGGATTTACTCCTTTTTCTCGCCAAGGCATTATGCGGGCAGAATCGGGAAAAGCTGCAACATCAGACGGAGCTTGTTCCTCGGTCAGCGCAAACTGTTTTTGGAGCCATGCTCAGGTTAGACGGAAGTACTTGTGAGCTTGTCTGGCTTGTTCAAAAGGAGATACTTCTGTCACTGCCTCAAGTTTGTATATAATGTTGTTTCCCTCTACTAGACCACCTCGTAGGTTAGAGTGGCTTTTTATATGCATTATCAATACTGGCACTGTCCTGCAATCTAACGTGTTCCACAAATCTAAAATGGTTCAAAAAACAAGGCATTGGAAACTCGCCGCAAAAGCGCTATACGTAGTCTTTGTATAACTCCCACAACATAAAGAGAATCTGCTACTGGACTAATTGAGCAGTTATGCCATTTTTGTAATTCTGCTAAGCGTATCGAGGACAGTTTCTTTTAAGCTGTCCCATCTCTACGCAAGTAAAACCCGCTAGGCCGTCAGAAGCAGGGCTTCGGCCTTTCGTTGCCGGCTAAAAACGCTGCAGCCAAAGCTTCAGCGTTGGCTCGAGTATGTATTTTTGCCTTTTTTACCTTGCGTTGCATAATCGGTACCCATGTACAAGCTTCCATCATCTCTGCTCGAGAAGCTATTTTTCCCAAGCCGGCTAATATCTGTCTGTATTGAGTGTTTGCACTAGTCGTGGTCAAATCTTTCCCCACAGCAGCTTTTGCCTCTGGTGTCAGGTTAGGAGAAGCATCTATAGCTTCTTTGAAACGGTCCTCAAAGTTATATATGGCTCCCCAGGATCCTGCTTTATTGTAGAACAGGGTGGAACAGGGTTACCTATATTTGTTAATTCTTTCACTGCAGTCACAGCAAGCCCTCGCCGCAAAATCCTCGGAGGAAGCGTCACCTCAGCGGCATCATCCCCATATCGCCACGACCCGGTAATCGGTCTGCGCTAGGTAATCGCAATGGATCATCTGCCGCTAAATGAACATTTTCTAATACTGCCAATTCCACCTTCCCCTGCCAGTTGTCCAAGAACAGCAAACACCCCATTGGGGGAAGCAATAACTCTATCAATACCTTAATATCTGTTGGAGTTAGTACTTGCCCCTTGAAAAATGAATCCATTAGCTGCATCACGTGCCTATTATCCATACCATATTGCACAACTGCAGTTTGCAATTGCTTATCCGTTTTTCAATCAAAGGGCTACCACTGCCTTTGTCCTCTGTTATTTACGTGCACTGACATTGGTGTAATACCGCCAGGTAACATAGTCCCTTCAACGGTCGCATACGTGACTACCCGTTGTGAGCATTGCCCTTCATTACGAGAGTCATCTAGAATAGTATCTCTATCCTGATGCATCGGGGTAGCACCAAAATTTTCATTACTATCACTCGTACACAATTCCCTTGTCTTTCTCTGCAGATCAGTAAGTCGTCGCATATTTGTAAACAGATCTGCTGACCCAGTGTCCAGCCCTTTTTCATATTGTGTTCTCAAATATTCATCTGCTTCTCTTACAGAAGCACTGACCACATCCCATCCTCTGCACATTTTCTAGCCCATTTTTGTATTTGCTCCTTTTTAATACGGAGCTCCTCAGGAGCGAGGTCCAATTCCGCCCCTCCCGTTCCCGTTTTTTCCGTTTTTCACATTCCCTGCCAATTGCCTCTAACCATCCTTAATTGCACATGATGCCTTTTTATATGCTATTAACCACGAAGTTCTACCATTTCTGCCAACTAATGGTTTCCTAGCTTTTAAAACTTCCTCCATATGGCTATCCTGCCGTCTCAGTAAGTCATCAGGATGCGCACACGGCTCTCCTCCCGGAAGTCAGGGAGAATCTGCGTCGCTCCATCCCGGCGCTTCATCGGGTCCTCCGTCAAAGGCACGTCAGCTGGATTAACTCGTCCTGGCTCGTAGAAACTTGCCGGTTGTCGCCGTTTATCTTCGTAGGCAGGCAATGGCTTAAAGGGTGCAGCGCGTATAATTTGCTCTCTGCTCCAGAACTCCAAATGTGATACGGGACATACCAGGGGTATCGATTTTTTGGAGTTCTCAGAGCAGGGGCAGTTCGCGGCAGGCGGCTCCGAGGGGACGGCACACGTTTCCGGCTCCCCTCAGACATCCTCCATCGGCCGCCTGACCCTCCTCCCGCTAGGGTCCGGCGAGGTCGTGGGACTCGCAGCTCCCCCTCGTGACCGCTTCCCACAGTTCAGTCCCTACCTCCTCCTACGTACCTGGAGAAAAAAATCCGTCCGTCGATGGGACACACCCCTTTCACAGGGCCAATAGTAAAAGATGCCCCACCGCTTCTTTTTCTAAAAATCTTCCTGTTCGTGCAGCCAGCCGCAGAGTACTTTTCACTCTGACTTTTTCTTCCACAGATGCCGCGTTTTCGACGTCACCCAATTCCCTGTAGATCTTTTATTTTCTTTTATCAGTAGGTCACGGTTCTGAAGAATTTGAGAGAATGTGTCATATTAAGTTGTATGATCCTTTGGAATCTATTCATAGTAGTTTAGACAAACTGAAACAGCACGTTAATAAGATGGTCATTGTAGAATTAGGGTTTGGAAAAATGGTTTAAAAGCTTGGAAATAGGTGGGTAGCTGTTTGATCTTATTAATTACAATTGCATATAATGCTGTTATGCTGCAGCATAAAACATATGATTAATGACATAAGTACGGCTTATTTCAAAGATGAATCAGCGCGTTGTAAACAAGGCCCGGCCGGTTCAAAAACAAAAAGGGGACATTGAGTTCAAGAAAATTCCTCAAATCTCTCACAATGTGTGGACGGGTTTCTATTAGATGGAGATTTGTTACTGAAGTAGCTAGGCCCCCAGACGTTTCAAGGCCACCTCGGAAAGCTGGAAACACAACGGAAATCATCAGAGCTATCAACAGCGAGACTCGGGCTCGTGGACAGCTGTTGAACATAGACAATATTCAATCAGTTGACGGACGCTTGGAGCGTGGACGCGTGATCAAGACATAACTGCATATATAAGGAGGCCTATTTGTGTAATAAATGGCTTTGCTTGATTTCTTATGGGATTGTGTGGAGTCCATGATTTTTCACCCTGGCAGGGGCCTCACCCCTTGACCCCCATTCCATTAAAGTAATGGATTTTACTGCTGTCTCTGCTCTTGGAGGTACAGGGACGGGGTGCTGTTTGGGGTCACAGTCCTATCCCTGCTGTTGAAAGCGAGGGCTCAGGGGGGCTTGGGGCAGACTCTATAGGGGCTAGGGGACACCCAAAGGATGTCATGGGGACCCTGGTCTTCAGGAGCAAAGGATACAGTGGGGGACCTCATGACCTTTTGGCATTTAGTGATCTTTTGACCCCAGGTGACATTTTGACCTCTGGTGACCTTTGACACCTGGTGACCTTTGACACCGGTGACCTTTGACCTCCCGTGACATTTGACCCCTTGGTGACCTTTGAACTTCCGGTGACCTTTGACCTTCCGGTGACCTTTGACCCCTTGTTGACCTTTGACCTCCGGTTACCTTTGACCCCTTGGTGACCTTTGACCCTTTTTGACCTTTGACCTCAGGTGACCTTTGACCTTCCGGTGACCTTTGACCCCTTGGTGACCTTTGACCCCTTGTTGACCTTTGAACTCCGGTGACCTTTGACCCCTTGGTGACCTTTGACCCCTTGTTGACCTTTGACCTCCGGTGACCTTTGACCCCTTGGTGACCTTTGACCCCTTGTTGACCTTTGACCTCTGGTGACCTTTGACCTTCCGGTGACCTTTGACCCCTTGGTGACCTTTGACCCCTTGGTGACCTTTGACCCCTTGGTGACCTTTGACCCCTTTTTGACCTTTGACCTCCGGTGACTTTTGACCCCTTGGTGACCTTTGACCTCTGGTGACCTTTGACCTTCCGGTGACCTTTGACCCCTTGGTGACCTTTGACCTCTGGTGACCTTTGACCCCTTGGCGACCTTTGACCTTCCGGTGACCTTTGACCTCCGGTGACCTTTGACCCCTTGGTGACCTTTGTCCTCCGGTGACCTTTGACCTCCGGTGACCTTTGACCCCTTGGTGACCTTTGACCTCTGGTGACCTTTGACCCCTTGGCGACCTTTGACCTTCCGGTGACCTTTGACCTTCCGGTGACCTTTGACCTCTGGTGACCTTTGACCCCCTTGGTGACCTTTGACCTCCCGGTGACCTTTGACCTCTGGTGACCTTTGACCTTACGGTGACCTTTGACCTTCCGGTGACCTTTGACCCCTTGGTGACCTTTGACCTTCCGGTGACCTTTGACCCCTTGGTGACCTTTGACCCCTTGGTGACCTTTGACCCCTTGGTGACCTTTGACCTCCGGTGACCTTTGACCCCTTGGTGAACTTTGACCTCTGGTGACCTTTGACCTCTTGGTGACCTTTGACCCCTTGGTGACCTTTGACCTTACGGTGACCTTTGACCTTCCGGTGACCTTTGACCCTTTTGTGACCTTTGACCCCTTGGTGACCTTTGACCTACGGTGACCTTTGACCCCTTGGTGACCTTTGACCTTCCGGTGACCTTTGACCCCTTGGTGACCTTTGACCTTCCGGTGACCTTTGACCTCCGGTGACCTTTGACCCCTTGGTGACCTTTGACCTCCGGTGACCTTTGACGTCTTGGTGACCTTTGACCCCTTGTTGACCTTTGACCTCTGGTGACCTTTGACCCCTTGGTGATCTTTGACCTCTGGTGACCTTTGACCCCTTGGTGACCTTTGACCTTCCGGTGACCTTTGACCTTCCGGTGACCTTTGACCCCTTGGTGACCTTTGACCTCCGGTGACCTTTGACCTCTTGGTGACCTTTACCCCTTGGTGACCTTTGACCTCTGGTGACCTTTGACCTCTGGTGACCTTTGACCCCTTGGTGACCTTTGACCTCTGGTGACCTTTGACCCCTTGGTGACCTTTGACCTTCCGGTGACCTTTGACCCCTTGGTGACCTTTGACCCCTTGGTGACCTTTGACCCCTTGGTGACCTTTGACCTCCGGTGACCTTTGACCCCTTGGTGAACTTTGACCTCTGGTGACCTTTGACCTCTTGGTGACCTTTGACCCCTTGGTGACCTTTGACCTTACGGTGACCTTTGACCTTCCGGTGACCTTTGACCCTTTTGTGACCTCTGACCCCTTGGTGACCTTTGACCTACGGTGACCTTTGACCCCTTGGTGACCTTTGACCTTCCGGTGACCTTTGACCCCTTGGTGACCTTTGACCTTCCGGTGACCTTTGACCTCCGGTGACCTTTGACCCCCTTGGTGACCTTTGACCTTCCGGTGACCTTTGACCCCTTGGTGACCTTTGACCCCTTGGTGACCTTTGACCTCCGGTGACCTTTGACGTCTTGGTGACCTTTGACCCCTTGTTGACCTTTGACCTCTGGTGACCTTTGACCCCTTGGTGATCTTTGACCTCTGGTGACCTTTGACCCCTTGGTGACCTTTGACCTTCCGGTGACCTTTGACCTTCCGGTGACCTTTGACCCCTTTGTGACCTTTGACCCCTTGGTGACCTTTGACCTCCGGTGACCTTTGACCTCTTGGTGACCTTTGACCCCTTGGTGACCTTTTACCTCTGGTGACCTTTGACCTCTGGTGACCTTTGACCCCTTGGTGGCCTTTGACCTCTGGTGACCTTTGACCCCTTGGTGACCTTTGACCTTCCGGTGACCTTTGACCCCTTGGTGACCTTTGACCCCTTGGTGACCTTTGACCCCTTGGTGACCTTTGACCTTCCGGTGACCTTTGACCCCTTGGTGACCTTTGACCTCTGGTGACCTTTGACCTCTTGGTGACCTTTGACCCCTTGGTGACCTTTGACCTCCGGTGACCTTTGACGTCTTGGTGACCTTTGACCCCTTGTTGACCTTTGACCTCTGGTGACCTTTGACCCCTTGGTGATCTTTGACCTCTGGTGACCTTTGACCCCTTGGTGACCTTTGACCTTCCGGTGACCTTTGACCTTCCGGTGACCTTTGACCCCTTTGTGACCTTTGACCCCTTGGTGACCTTTGACCTCCGGTGACCTTTGACCTCTTGGTGACCTTTGACCCCTTGGTGACCTTTTACCTCTGGTGACCTTTGACCTCTGGTGACCTTTGACCCCTTGGTGGCCTTTGACCTCTGGTGACCTTTGACCCCTTGGTGACCTTTGACCTTCCGGTGACCTTTGACCCCTTGGTGACCTTTGACCCCTTGGTGACCTTTGACCCCTTGGTGACCTTTGACCTTCCGGTGACCTTTGACCCCTTGGTGACCTTTGACCTCTGGTGACCTTTGACCTCTTGGTGACCTTTGACCCCTTGGTGACCTTTGACCTTACGGTGACCTTTGACCTTCCGGTGAGCTTTGACCCTTTTGTGACCTTTGACCCCTTGGTGACCTTTGACCTACGGTGACCTTTGACCTTCCGGTGACCTTTGACCCTTTTGTGACCTTTGACCCCTTGGTGACCTTTGACCTACGGTGACCTTTGACCCCTTGGTGACCTTTGACCTTCCGGTGACCTTTGACCCCTTGGTGACCTTTGACCTTCCGGTGACCTTTGACCCCTTGGTGACCTTTGACCTCCGGTGACCTTTGACCTCCGGTGACCTTTGACCCCTTGGTGACCTTTGACCTTCCGGTGACCTTTGACCCCTTGGTGACCTTTGACCTTCCGGTGACCTTTGACCCCTTGGTGACCTTTGACCCCTTGGTGACCTTTGACCTCCGGTGACCTTTGACCTCCGGTGACCTTTGACCCCTTGGTGACCTTTGACCCCTGATGACCTTTGACCCCTTGGTGACCTTTGACCCCTCGGTGACCTTTGACCTTCCGGTGACCTTTGACCTCCGGTGACTTTTGACCCCTTGGTGACCTTTGACCCCTTGTTGACCTTTGACCTTCCGGTGACCTTTGACCCTTTGGTGACCTTTGACCCCTTGTTGACCTTTGACCTCCGGTGACCTTTGACCCCTTGGTGACCTTTGACCCCTGGTGACCTTTGACCTTCCGGTGACTTTTGACCTCCGGTGACCTTTGATCCCTTGGTGACCTTTGACCTTCCGGTGACCTTTGACCCCTTGGTGACCTTTGCCCTTCCGGTGACCTTTCACCCCGGTGACCTTTGACCCCTGGTGACCTTTGATGCCCGGTGACCTTTGACCTCCTGTGACCTTTGACCTCTGTTGACCGCTAACCCCCTGACCTTTGACATCTGGTGACTTTTTACCCCGGTGACCTTTGAACTCTGGTGAGCTTTTGATTTCTGGTGACCTTTTGATCTCAGGTGTTCTTTTGACCTTGGGTGACGTTTTCACCTCTGGTGACATTTGATATTTGTGGTCCTTTGATCCCATGACTTTCCACCTTTGACCCTGGACCTTTGACACTAGAGCTTTGACCACTGCATTTTGAGTCTGTTTCCCTGACCATCTACATGTGCCCTTTCAGCTATGATCCTTGACATATGTCTATTGATCTCAGACCCTTCCGTGCTGACCTCTGACACTTGAGACTGACCTCTGCCCGCTTTTATAGGGAATTTCAATACACAATTGTATTGGCAATATAATTATTTCTATCTACTTCCTAGGAAATCTAGGTTTAAATCTGTATTTAGTCATATTGCAAGTGCAATAGCAGTAATAAAGTCCTGGTGCTGTAATTTTCAGTGAGATTCCAGGTAATTTGATAAGGGTTGTGGGTGGGGTGTGGGGAGACCGATCCCTCTCTTTTCTTAGGCGATTGTGGGAAGGGCTGGGCGGGGGTCAGGGTATTTGAGCCCCAATCTTCAGATAGGGAGCTCATTCCGCTCCAGGACCGCTTCGGTGCCGGTTTTCTGTCGCTCCTTCGGCAGTCGGCAGGTTTTGAGCCGTTTAAGCTACGTGGGCAGCCGTCTTAGGAGAAGCCGAGGAGTCCCTTTGAGGTGAGAGCTTCGGGCGCAGGAAAGGTTCAGTAGTAGCTGTAGTAGAAAGTTGGTTTGTCATCATGTTTCTTATTTTTTATCTGCTCCCTAGAAATTCTAAGTTGGTCTCCATACTGAGTCTCATTGTAGATGTAAGAGCAGTAATAAAGTGCAGGTGCTGTCATTTCAAGTGAGACTCTAGGTAATTTGATAAGGTGGTGGGTGGGGCTGGGGTGATCGATCCCTCCCCTTTCCTAGGGGATTGTGGGAAGGGGTGGGCGGGGCTCAGGGTATTTGAGCCCCAGTCCCCTGGCAGGGAGCTCATTCGGCTCCAGGACCGCTTCGGTGTCGGTTCTTTGTCGCTCCTTCGGCAGCCGGCAGGTTTTGAGCCGTTTAAGCTACGTGGGCAGCCGTCTTAGGAGAAGCCGAGGAGTCCCTTTGAGGTGAGAGCTTCGGGCGTAGGAAAGGTTCAGTAGCAGCTGCAGTAGATAGTTGGTTTGTCATCACGTTTCATTTGTTGATTCAGTTCCAGGTGCTTTGCATTTTCCAATAATTCTTGACCACGATGAAGATGGAGTGTCATTGTTGTATCTTATTTTTTATCTGCTCCCTAGAAATTCTAAGTTGGTCTCCATACTGAGTCTCATTGTTGATGCAAGAGCAGTAATAAAGTGCAGGTGCTGTCATTTCAAGTGAGACTCTAGGTAATTTGATAAGGTGGTGGGTGGGGCTGGGGTGATCGATCCCTCCCCTTTCCTAGGGGATTGTGGGAAGGGGTGGGCGAGGCTCAGGGTATTTGAGCCCCAGTCCCCTGGCAGGGAGCTCATTCGGCTCCAGGACCGCTTCGGTGTTGGTTCTCTGTCGCTGCTTCGGCAGCCGGCAGGTTTTGAGCCGTTTAAGCTACGTGGGCAGCCGTCTTAGGAGAAGCCGAGGAGTCCCTTTGAGGTGAGAGCTTCGGGTGCAGGAAAGGTTCAGTAGCAGCTGCAGTAGAAAGTTGGTTTGTCATCACGTTTCATTTGTTGATTCAGTTCCAGGTGCTTTGCATTTTCCAATAATTCTTGACCACGATGAAGATGGAGTGTCATTGTTGTATCTTATTTTTTATCTGCTCCCTAGAAATTCTAAGCTGGTCTCCATACTGAGTCTCATTGTAGATGCAAGAGCAGTAATAAAGTGCAGGTGCTGTCATTTCAAGTGAGACTCTAGGTAATTTGATAAGGTGGTGGGTGGGGCTGGGGTGATGGATCCCTCCCCTTTCCTAGGGGATTGTGGGAAGGGGTGGGCGGGGCTCAGGGTATTTGAGCTCCAGTCCCCTGGCAGGGAGCTCATTCGGCTCCAGGTCCGCTTCGGTGATGGTTCTCTGTCGCTCCTTCGGCAGCTGGCAGGTTTTGAGCCGTTTAAGCTACGTGGGCAGCCGTCTTAGGAGAAGCCGAGGAGTCCCTTTGAGGTGAGAGCTTTGGGCGCAGGAAAGGTTCAGTAGCAGCTGCAGTAGAAAGTTGGTTTGTCATCACGTTTCATTTGTTGATTCAGTTCCAGGTGCTTTGCATTTTCCAATAATTCTTGACCACGATGAAGATGGAGTGTCATTGTTGTATCTTATTTTTTATCTGCTCCCTAGAAATTCTAAGCTGGTCTCCATACTGAGTCTCATTGTAGATGCAAGAGCAGTAATAAAGTGCAGGTGCTGTCATTTCAAGTGAGACTCTAGGTAATTTGATAAGGTGGTGGGTGGGGCTGGGGTGATCGATCCCTCCCCTTTCCTAGGGGATTGTGGGAAGGGGTGGGCGAGGCTCAGGGTATTTGAGCCCCAGTCCCCTGGCAGGGAGCTCATTCGGCTCCAGGACCGCTTCGGTGATGGTTCTCTGTCGCTGCTTCGGCAGCCGGCAGGTTTTGAGCCGTTTAAGCTACGTGGGCAGCCGTCTTAGGAGAAGCCGAGGAGTCCCTTTGAGGTGAGAGCTTCGGGCGCAGGAAAGGTTCAGTAGCAGCTGCAGTAGAAAGTTGGTTTGTCATCACGTTTCATTTGTTGATTCAGTTCCAGGTGCTTTGCATTTTCCAATAATTCTTGACCACGATGAAGATGGAGTGTCATTGTTGTATCTTATTTTTTATCTGCTCCCTAGAAATTCTAAGCTGGTCTCCATACTGAGTCTCATTGTAGATGCAAGAGCAGTAATAAAGTGCAGGTGCTGTCATTTCAAGTGAGACTCTAGGTAATTTGATAAGGTGGTGGGTGGGGCTGGGGTGATCGATCCCTCCCCTTTCCTAGGGGATTGTGGGAAGGGGTGGGCGAGGCTCAGGGTATTTGAGCCCCAGTCCCCTGGCAGGGAGCTCATTCGGCTCCAGGACCGCTTCGGTGATGGTTCTCTGTCGCTCCTTCGGCAGCCGGCAGGTTTTGAGCCGTTTAAGCTACGTGGGCAGCCGTCTTAGGAGAAGCCGAGGAGTCCCTTTGAGGTGAGAGCTTCGGGCGTAGGAAAGGTTCAGTAGTAGCTATAGTAGAAAGTTGGTTTGTCATTACGTTTCATATGTTGATTCAGTTCCACGTGTTTTGCATTTTCCAATAATTCCTGACCACGATGAAGATGGAATGTTGTTTTTTGGTTTGTATTGCTGTATTAATAGCTGTTAATCTAATCTTTTCTCCTAGAAGAGTGTCTTGTCTCCAGAACCTTTGCAGTGGTCCCTGGTAGAACATTCAAATGTATCTCCTTGAACTCAGCCAAAGTGAGCAATGACTTGAAGCCTAGTACTGACAAATATTATTTGGGTGCTTAATTGTACGTATGTCTTTGCTTTCCTTATTGTAGGTGGTGACGGGGAAAGTGACAACTGCAGGAAGATCACCGTTAGCCCACGTCGTGTTTTCCTCTGTTGAAGATGGATTTGGTCCCTCAGCCCTCTAAAAGTTAAGTGGAGGCACGAGGGCTTGGAAGGGGCTGGGAATCGCAGGGAGGGTTTTAAGTTTTGAGACAGAAAAGGGCAGTCCCCTTTGGGCAGAGAAATGGGGTCAGACAACTTTATAGTGCGATGCCAGCGTGTGCCGGGCAGGGCCGCTCCAGCCCGCGTCTGTTGTCGTGTAGTTTGGGGAGCGTGCTTCGTGTCTGTCAGACGATCTCGGGTATCATTGCGTTCCAGGGGCAAGAAAGTCATTTCAAGCGTCATCCCGGGGTCTGGAAAGCCGGTGCCGATCGACGTAGCGCTAATCGGCTGCTGGTTTTCTTGTATCAGCAGTCGAAAGGGTACATGGTTCTTGTATCTTGAATGTTTTTTGTCAGTTGTGTTTTATGGTGTAGTTCTGGGCTGCAACAGCAGCTCTCATCTCTGCTTATCCAGTCTAAGGGACTGGCACTTCTTCCCAGCATCTTGAAGGTTTTAAGTTTTGCAGCAGCTTCTCGTATTTGTGCCGTCTCCGCATGTTTGCGCCAGGGCTGCCGTCTCGTAAGAGTCTGTGACGTTTGGCTCCTTTTTTTTCTGGGGTGGCATTTGAGGCTCCTCGCCTCACCACTGCCTCCCCGCAGGTTATTTTTATCGTTGCCGTCTCTGATTTGGAGTTATTTTTGTTGTGGAGCATTTTTGGTGTTATTGCTGTCGGGTCGTCTATAATGTTGTGTGGAGCATCTGTCTAAGCACGTGCGGATTTGGCTCGGAGCTGCTCTGCCCGGAGGTGTAGAGTTAGGAGCGGGTGGACCGAGCTTTAGGAGTCCACGATTGATCTGTGGACATGTTATCCTGCGTAGGCATAGGCTGTGCGGTCATCTGGGACGGAGTAGCTGTGGGCAGGGGAGCGGACAGTCCGTACCGCAGTGGTTTTTGGGACTCAATTAGACCTTATTGTGTGATTCCTGAATAGAAAGCAGACCTGTGGAATGGTCAAGCTGTTGATGAGCTCCTGGTTACCTTGTTGAATACCTTGATTTCAGATGCAGAGGGACAACTTGGCACGAAAGAGCGACGGAGGAGGCGAGCCGAGCGCCGTAAGCAAGTAGGTCGGTGCGTGGTGGGAGCAGGAAGCTGTGCCGTGTGGCTCCAGCTAAGTTTGGTCGTTTCTATGTTTTCTAGGTGCGAAGCAAAGTGGAAAGCTGGGTATCGGCAGCGCAGCTCCTCTGGCAAGGTGAGCACGGAGCCGTGGTAGGGGCGAGCAGGAGCGTGGGGCCAGGGATTCGTTCAAAGAGCTACGGATCTTTTTGTTTCTCCCCGTCTTAGGCGTCACAAGCGATGAGGGTTTGTGACCGTGCCCGCGGCACGGAACGCCGTGGAACTGAGCGGGAGGTGGGTGTCGCGGAAGGGGTCGGAGTCTACCCCACGGCACCGTGTGCCGGTACGGCTTAACGAGCGTGTGTTTTCTTGTGTTCCTGTAGATGTTGAAGAGGAACCCAGCGATGCAGGAAGATCCCTGTTAGCGCGTGTGGCGTTTTCTTTGTCGAAGATGGGTTAGGTCCCTCGGCCCTCTGAAAGCTAAGTGGAGGCATGGGGGCTGGGAAGGGGCAGGGAATTGCAGGGTTGGGGTTAAGTTCTGATAAGGGCTGTCCAGGAACAGTTCCCCTTGGGTGGGTAAAGTGTCTGGGGACCTTTACAGTGTGATGCCAGGGTGTGGCGGGCAGGGCAGCTCCAGCCTCTGTCTGCATTGTGTAGTTTGGGAAGCCTGTCTCGCGACTGTCCGATGATCCTGGGGTCTCGTTGCGCTCCAGGCGCACAGCATGCATCTCGGGTGCCATCCCGGGATCTGGAATGCCAGTGCCAATTGGGTTGGTGTCAATTGGGTCCTGGATTCTTGTATCATCAGCCGAAAGTGTGGGTAGTGGTTTCATTTTTCATGTTTCTGGTCAGTTGTGATTTATGGTGTAGTTCTGGGCTGCATCATCAGCGGTTGTGCTCTGTTTGCATCCAGTCTATGGGACTGGCACTTTAAGATGCTGGGAAGAAGTTCTTAGTTTTGCAGCAGCCTTGCGTGTTTGTGCCAGTGCCACCATTTCTTAAGGGGCTGTGATGTTGGGCTCTTATTTTTTTCTGGGGTTGCAGTAGAGACTTCTTGCCGCACTGCTGCCTCTCTGCAGGTTCTTTTGATTGATGTAGTCTCTGTTTTGGAGTAGTTCTTGTTATACAGCACTTTTGGTGCTGTTGATGTGTTGTCTATAATGTTTTGAGGTGCGTCTGTCTGTGCACGTGCACATTTGGCTCGGAGCTGCTGTGCCTGGAGGCGTGGAGTCAGGGGTGGGTGAATGGAGCTCTAGGGGTGCACGGTTAATCTGTTGACACGTTAAACTGCATTGGCCAAGGTTGAGCCGTCATCTGGGATGGAGTAGCTGTGGGCAGGGGAGTGGACTGTCCCTTCTCCAGTGTTTTGGAGACCTAATTAGAGCTTCTGGTGGGATTCCTAAACAGAAAGCAGACCTGTTGGATAGTCAAGATGTTCATGAGCATCTGGGTGACTTGCCGAATACCTTGATTTCAGATGCAGAGGGACAACTTGGCAAGAAACAGTGAGGAAAGAGGTGAGCTGAGCACGGTAAGCAGGTGGGGCGGTGTTTGGTGTCAGAGGGAAGTTGTGCCTTGTGCCTTTATACTGTGTGCTCGCTCTGCTCAGTGTGTGTGTGTTTTCTTGTGTTGCTGTAGATGTTGAGGAGGAACCTGGTGATGCTGGAATATCCTTGTCAGCGCACGTGGTGTTTTCTTTTGTTGAAGATGGATTCAGTTTCTTGGTCCTCTGAAAGCTAAGTGGAGGCTGGGGTGCTGAGAACGGGCTGAAAACTGCAGGGAGGGGAGTAAAGTTCAGTTTGGGGCAAGGGTTATCCAGGAACAGTCTCTTTTGGGCAGGTGAAGGGTCTAGGGAATTTCACAGTGCGATGCCAGCGTGTGCCGGGCAGGGCAGCTCCAGCCAGCGTCTGTGTCGTTGTGTAGTTCGGGAAGCCTGCCTTGCGCCTGTCTGATGATCCTGGGGTCTCATTGCATTTGAGGGACACGAAAGTGTACTCGGGTGCCATTCTGGGATCTGCAACACCGGTGCCGATTGTCGTAGTGCCAATTGGGTGCCGGTTTTGTCCCATCAGCAGGTGAAAGAGTGTAAGGTTCTTGTGTTTTGGATGTTTCTGGTCAGTTGTGTGTTATGGTGTCGTTGAGGGCTGTGTTGGCAGCTCTGCTCTCTACCCATCCAGTCTTGGGGACTGGCACTTCTTCTCAGCATATCGAAGCGTTTGCGCCAGTGCCGCCGTCTCTGTGTGTTTGCGCCAGTGCCGCCGTCTCTGTGTGTTTGCGCCAGTGCCGCCGTCTCTGTGTGTTTGCGCCAGTGCCGCCGTCTCTGTGTGTTTGCGCCAGTGCCGCCGTCTCTGTGTGTTTGCGCCAGTGCCGCCGTCTCTGTGTGTTTGCGCCAGTGCCGCCGTCTCTGTGTGTTTGCGCCAGTGCCGCCGTCTCTGTGTGTTTGCGCCAGTGCCGCCGTCTCTGTGTGTTTGCGCCAGTGCCGCCGTCTCTGTGTGTTTGCGCCAGTGCCGCCGTCTCTGTGTGTTTGCGCCAGTGCCGCCGTCTCTGTGTGTTTGCGCCAGTGCCGCCGTTTTGTAAGGGGCCCTGAATTTTGGCTCCTTTGTTTTCTGGGGTTGCAGTGGAGGCTCCTTGTACACCAGTGCCTCCCTGCACGTTCTTTTGATCAATGTGTGTCTGGTTTGGAGTCGTTCTCATCGCTGGGTGTTGTTGGTGGCATTGCCATCATGTTGTCTATAATGTTCTGTGGAGAGTCTGTCTGAGCGGGTGCGCTTTTGGCTCGGAGCCGCTCTGCCCTGACGTGTGCAGTTAGGGGTGGGTGGACTGATGTCTAGGAGTCCACGGTTCATATTATGACATGTTCAATCGTGTAGGCAAAGGTTGTGCAGTAATTTGGGATGGAGTAGCTGTGGGCAGGGGAGTCAATAGTCCTTTTAGTGGTGTTTTGGTGTTGTTACTAATGACAATGACTAGTGTTTTCTGTGGTGTGCTCTTTTTTCAGAGATGAAGTGTGTTTTAATGAAATGTTTTTTCTTTGCAGGTGATCACGTTGTCAATATGAGTCACTTACTTGTAAAAAGGCATTTTCTTAGGCTATGTAACACTCAGTTACAGCTTTTTTTTTTTTGGATGGTAACAAAAGAAGCTACAGACTCTGATCAACACCTGTGGGATAAGGTCTGCTTTACACTTTTTTGAAGACCTAGGTTTATTTCTGTGAAAATGCCACATTTGAGGCTGGCAGGAAGATCCTACGGACGGTAAACAAAATCTACGGCTGCGAGGAGCCAAGTTCAGTCTGAGATCAGCGCAGAGGATCTACTGAGAAGCAAGGAGACCAGACTCAGCTATTGCTGCTGCACTGACTCTCAATCTAGAGGGGTGGGTGAATAGTTTGTAAGGGTATAAATACCCAGGGATTTATATTCTTGCCTGGGACTTTAGCAGAAGCAGCAGCTCCAGTCAGCCTTCCTGCTCTACTGCTCTGTTTGGTTATTCATTTTCATGGTGTTTGCCTCATCAACCCACTTGTCCCTACGTCCATGGAAGGGAGGCAGGGATGTCGAGGTGTAGAGCGATGCAATTCTGCAAATCAGGCTGAGTGATATAAGGAATGAGTTGTAAACATACAATCCCTTGGCCTTATCTAAATATAATATTTTAGGTCTTTCCCCTATCCTCTGTGAGTCTGGGAGTCAAGCTGTAGACCCAGCGCGTGGCTACGTTTGGATCCAGCCGCACCTAGTCTTCTGTCCGGGGTGGAGTTTATAAAGCGAGGTTGTCCATTTTTAACCTCACGACTCAATGGAAAGGCTTCCCTCTATCCTTTGGCTTCTCCTGTCCATGTAGAAATTACTCTGAATCAAGTTGTAGCCGATTTTGATTGTCATACTTTGTTCACTTAGCCAGCAATAGCGGCCCTTGCCATCACATTGGACGACATCACAGCGTGAGCCATCTGACACCGCTCTCAGTCGGCCGCGCCCCGAGTCGGTTACCCGAGACGAAGCGGCGTCGGCAGGGTCGTGGGCGTCGTCAGCGCTTAGCGACGGAGACGTGGGGTGAGTTTGAGTTCCAGATCGTCAGAGGAACAGACTTGTGGTAACTGCCATGATTGGGAAGCCATGGAAGAACAGATCATCGTGGTCAAGAACTATGTGAAGGATGGCAAGGGAATTAAGTCCAAACTGTTTTTCTGTCCTGACAAATAGCTTGAGACATGTACTTAAAAGGGTCGTTGCGGTAGATGACATGCAGCATGTTCGGGTAGTGTGAAATCTCGAGTGAATGTGGCTTGGGGTTTTAGTTATTTGTCCTTGGAGGTTCAAAAATTTTTTCCCTTTTCTGGTAAATTCTGAAGGTAAAGAGTAAGAGCCCTAGCTGGGGGGTTTTATCCCCCCCACTGTCCCGTATGGGATTTTTTTCCCCTGTTTCCGGTGGCTCCAGCAGGTGATGTTTTTCGCTAACGTACGGACTGAGGCCTGGCTGGGAGTGGGGTTTTGGCAGGCGGGGCGAGTTTAGAGGGTGCCGGGAATGGTGTTTTTGAGGGCCTATGCAGAGATGGGGTGACGGCACAGGGCAAGAAGGGCAGAGAATGGGTGTGGTGTCATGGTGCGGTGGTTTTGGAAGGTGTATGGGTGGTGTGTTAGAGTTGTGTGATGTGGTAATATTGTGTTTTGGGTTTGTAGTTACTTGTTATTGCAGGTTAATGTTTTTTGCATTTCAGGTAAATGTCTAATTTAAAATTGAATTAAAAAACGCCAGCTGGGGGATTTTTTTTTCCCCCGGCTGGGTTTTTTTTTCCCCGGTCCTGGCCGCTCAGCGAGGCGACGTTCGTCGCCAAGGTTTGGACGTGGGCGCCCATTGGGCCGGGGTTTTGGCAGGCAGGGTCATTTTTGAGGCTTCCGGTCACGGCGTTCCCGAGGGGCCATGTGGAGACGGGGTTACGGCACATGGGGAGAAGGGCTGCGGTGTGAGCGTGTGGTGGTGTTAGTAGGTGTATGAGTGGTGTGGTTTGCTGAGTGATTTGCAATGGTTGTGTTTTGGTCCTGTATTTGTTTCTTTGCAGGTTCAAGGTTTTTTCTTTACAGCTATTTTTAAAATTTAAAATAGAATAAAAAAAACCCCAGCCGGGGGATTTTTTTTTTTTTCCCCTGGCTGGGTTTTTTTTTTCCCCGGTCCCGGCCGCTCAGCGAGGCGACGTTCGTCGCCAAGGTTTGGACGTGGGCGCCCATTGGGCCGGGGTTTTTGCAGGCAGGGTCAATTTTGAGGCTTCCGGGGACGGCGTTCCCGAGGGGCTATGTGGAGACGGGGTCACGGCACATGGGGAGAAGGGCTGCGGTGTGAGCGTGTGGTGGTGTTGGTAGGCGTATGAGTGGTGTGGTTTGCTGAGTGATTTGGAATGGTTGTGTTTTGGTCCTGTATTTGTTTCTTTGCAGGTTCAAGGTTTTTTCTTTTCAGCTATTTTTAAAATTTAAAATAGAATAAAAAAAACCCCAGCCGGGGGATTTTTTTTTTTTTCCCCTGGCTGGGTTTTTTTTTTCCCCGGTCCCGGCCGCTCAGCGAGGCGACGTTCGTCGCCAAGGTTTGGACGTGGGCGCCCATTGGGCCGGGGTTTTGGCAGGCAGGGTCATTTTTGAGGCTTCCAGGGACGGCGTTCCCGAGGGGCCATGTGGAGACCGGGTTACGGCACATGGGGAGAAGGGCTGCGGTGTGAGCGTGTGGTGGTGTTGGTAGGCGTATGAGTGGTGTGGTTTGCTGAGTGATTTGGAATGGTTGTGTTTTGGTCCTGTATTTGTTTCTTTGCAGGTTCAAGGTTTTTTCTTTTCAGCTATTTTTATAATTTAAAATAGAATAAAAAAAACCCCAGCCGGGGGATTTTTTTTTTTCCCCTGGCTGGGTTTTTTTTTTCCCCCGGTCCCGGCCGCTCAGCGAGGCAACGTTCGTCGCCAAGGTTTGGATGTGGGCGCCCATTGGGCCGGGGTTTTGGCAGGCAGGGTCAATTTTGAGGCTTCCGGGAACGGTGTTCCTGAGGGGTCTTGAGGAGACTGGGTCCCGGCACACCGGGAGAAGTGGTGCAGTGTGAGTGTGTGGTGGTGTTTCCAGGTGTATGAGCGGTGTGGTTAGCTGCGTGACTTGGACTGAAAGTGTTTTGGTCCTGTATCTGTTTCTTTGCAGGTTAATGGTTTTTTCTTTTTAGGTAAATTTAAAATGTAAAATAGAGTAAAGAAACCCCAATTGGGTGTGGTTTTTTTTCCCCCCGGCCTGGGTTGTTTTTTTCCCCATGGTTCTGGCCTCTTAATGAGGTGATGTTCATTGCTGAAGTTTGGATGTGGGTTTGGCCGAGTTTGGTGTTTTGGCAGGCAGGGAGTGTTTAGAGCCTCCTGGGAATGTTGTTCCTGATGGGTGATGCGGATGTGTGGTGAGCGTGCCAGCTGGGAGAATGGTTGCTCTGTGAGTGTGTGGTGGGTTTGGTATCTGAGTGAGTGTTGTGGTTTAGCTCTGTGATCTGGTATGAATGTGTTTTGGGGTTGTAGGTTTTATTTTGTAGGGTTTTTTTTTTAAATTTACATGAAAAGGGAAAAAAAAATGAATTAAAATAGATTATTAAAACACCAGCCAGGGGATTCCTTTGCCATGTGTCCATCCACTGCCCTCAGGAGTGTGTTTAAGTCCAGGTCCATAGTGCTTGGTGGAGTCAAGTTAATTGCCCATGTTCATAATCAGGTCAGTGTGGGATGGTGGTTTTAGAGGCAGGGTTTTTGTTGAGGATCCCAGGAATAGCCTTTCTGGTGACACCTGTTCTGGATAGTGGCCATGGTTGGTCCTTATTAGGAGGCCTGTTTAGGGAGAGGTCCCAGGAAGGTGTTTGTGATTGGCCTAGGAGTAGTGTGAGTAAATGGCTGAGGACAGGGGCAGGGTTGTAATAGAAGTGTGTTATCCTCTGTAATGGGATGTGAGAAAAGCTCTGGAAAAGGTGAGTTGGGTTTTCTGTGTTTTGTTCTAATTGCAATATCTCCAATGTGTTCAAAGTAATTTTAATACCTTGAATGTGTTCTCATTGTAATACCTTGAAAGTGTATTGAAGGTGTGTGTTTGTTATTTGGTGTGTCAATTTTGACTAAATGATGTAAAAAAAGTTGTAATGGTGAGGAGTCTGTTCTGCCGTGTGCTCAAATGTACATGTGAACCGGGAGTTTGTTTAATGCTTGTTGTTGGATGAGAAATGCTGTAATGGCTCTGTATCAGAAGTAATGATTTTCTCTTTAGCCTTCTGTAATGTGATACATTATGCCTTAAAGCATGTAATAAGGCAGAATTTTTAATGTTATGGGAATTGTGATCATGGAACAGTGTTTAGAAAACCAGTTTGTCATTTGTTGGCTTGTATCAAAAAACTATTTATGATGCCTTAATATGTGGTTTGAGGAGGTTAGTCCTACCTCAGGGCCATCACAAAGGTAATAAAGCAGACCTGTCTTTTTGTTGTCCAGTGTCTTTTTTTGGTATCAGTGGAGTGACAGGTTGATGTTTTGTGCATGAACCTCAGTTTGAGAGGGTGTAGTTTGTGACTGTCAGTGTGCGCTGGACTTTGTCTGTGACTTGTGTTGTGTGTGTGTTGGACTTTGTCTCTGTCTTGTGTTGTGTGTGTGCTGGACTTTGTCTCTGTCTTGTGTTGTGTGTGTGTTGGACTTTGTCTCTGTCTTGTGTTGTGCGTGTGCTGGACTTTGTCTCTGTCTTGTGTTGTGCGTGTGCTGGACTTTGTCTCTGTCTTGTGTTGTGCGTGTGCTGGACTTTGTCTCTGTCTTGTGCTGTGTGTGTGCTTGACTTTGTCTCTGTCTTGTGCTGTGCGTGTGCTTGACTTTGTTTCTGTCTTGTGCTGTGTGTGTGTTGGAGTTTGAGTTGACCGATTGTTCAGGTTGAATGTATTTGAGTGTGTTTTTACTCTAGAGTTTGTTTTGCTTGGCAGGTAGAAATATTTTTTAACACAATAAATTATTTGGTTTTTTAGGTGCAGCAGTAGGGCTTTGGATGCTTAAGGGGAGTTAAAAAAAAAAAAAAAAAAATATGCAATCCATGTACTCCCCCTGAGCATCCAAAGCCCTACTGCTGCACCAGACTTATTATTTTTATTCTTTTTATTTACACATATAAACAAACCCTATCTACCCCTAACCAACCATATTTCCATGACCAGGGGGAGTACTCCCTAATTAATAAACAAAGAATCAATAATTAGAGACTACTCCCCCTGGTCATGGAAATTATTACCCAATTATGCAAATGACCCAATTAAATATGCAAATTAGATAAAAAAATTTTTTTTCACCTCCACACACAAAAACAAAACACGATACAAACTAAACAAAAAAAACCCAAAAATCTACCACAAAACAAACCTATAAATAAACACCACAAAAAAACACGACAAATATACAAAACCAAAACCATATTCAATAACCAAACAACAATATAAAAACACACAGAAAACCACAAAAAACCAACTGACAAGAAAGACAAAAAAATATACAACAATAAAGGAACCAACAAAAAACTACAGTACACAAATATAAGCACCAAACAAAAAAAACAAACAACAATAAGAAACACATTAAACACTTCCAGACACCTTAAACACAACAACTACACAAAACCACACCACTTCAAAACACAAACTAAAACAACAAAAAAAAAAACAAAATCCACAATACAGTAACCACACAAACAGAACCATCAGCACAAAACACAACAAAAAAATCAACAAACTGCTCAATACAACACAAGAAAGATAAACACTACCTAAGCAATACATCCACCTACCAAAACTACAAAATCCACAAAATAAACCCAATGTAAACACACAAAAAAATGAAAAATAAAATTGACACTCTCAAAAACAAAAAAAAAATTACAAAATTATAAAAAAATAAACAACCTTTACAACAGAAACAAATATCCAACAAACAAAACTAACAAAAAAAACACAAACAAAACAACACAACAGAAAACAACAAAAACAAAAATACCAAAACAAACAAACTGATTATAAAAAATAAAATAGACAACACAAACAAAAAAAAAAAAGAAAAACAAAACAACAAAAATAAACACACCAAGAAGAACCACTCAAAAAAACATAAGCAAAAAAAACACAACACCCACAACAACAAATTACAAATAAAAAACACACAAATCACACAATAACAATCCAGAAAAATCAAACAATACTGACAATACACATCACCACAAAAAAAAAAAAAGATAACATGCACATCAAAACAAATCTTAACAATAACTAAAACTCAAACACAGCAAAACACACAACAAACTAATACAAAACACATAACACATCACACTAACAACTCAACCCACACAAAAACAACTCCCACTATACAAAACAATGAAAAGAAACATACCAATTAACAATAAATACAAAAACCTAAACACTTACAAATACAACAGACACAAAACAAAGTAAGACACAAAACTTCAAACAACTTGAAAATTACAAATAAAATAGCAAGTGATAAGAAAAAACAGAATAACATAAAACATAAACTAACCCTTAAGTTACATACACAAATTAGGTGACACAACACGGTACACATACACATACAATAACACATTACACATACAGTTTACAAAAACATTACAGACACAGGTGAGGGTACAGGTTAGGGTACAGCTTAGGGTTACGGTACAGGTTACGGTTCAGATTAGCATTAGGGTTAGTGTACAGGTTACGGTACGGGTTACGGTACGGGTTAGGGGTTAAGGGTTAGGGGTTAGGGGTTACAGATTAGGGGTTAGGGTTAGGGGTTAGGGTACGGGTTAGGGTACGGGTTAGGCTACGGGTTAGGGTACGGGTTAGGGTTACGGTACGGGTTAGGGTTACGGTACGGGTTAGGGTTAGGGTACGGGTTAGGGTACGGGTTAGGGTTACGGTACGGGTTAGGGTACGGGTTAGGGTACAGGTTAGGGTACGGGTTAGGGTTAGGGTACGGGTTAGGGTACGGGTTAGGGTACGGGTTAGGGTACAGGTTAGGGTACGGGTTAGGGTACGGGTTAGGGTACGGGTTAGGGTACAGGTTAGGGTACGGGTTAGGGTACGGGTTAGGGTTAGGGTACGGGTTAGGGTACGGGTTAGGGTACGGGTTAGGGTACGGGTTAGGGTTTAGGGTACGGGTTAGGGTACGGGTTAGGGTACGGGTTAGGGTACGGGTTAGGGTTAGGGTTAGGGTACGGGTTAGGGTTAGGGTACGGGTTAGGGTTCGGGTTAGGGTACGGGTTAGGGTACGGGTTAGGGTACGGGTTAGGGTTAGGGTTAGGGTTAGGGTACGGGTTAGGGTACGGGTTAGGGTACGGGTTAGGGTACGGGTTAGGGTACGGGTTAGGGTACGGGTTAGGGTTAGGGTACGGGTTAGGGTTAGGGTACGGGTTAGGGTTAGGGTACGGGTTAGGGTTAGGGTACGGGTTAGGGTACGGGTTAGGGTTAGGGTACGGGTTAGGGTACGGGTTAGGGTTAGGGTACGGGTTAGGGTACGGGTTAGGGTTAGGGTACGGGTTAGGGTACGGGTTAGGGTACGGGTTAGGGTACGGGTTAGGGTACGGGTTAGGGTACGGGTTAGGGTTAGGGTTAGGGTTAGGGTTAGGGTTAGGGTTAGGGTTAGGGTTAGGGTTAGGGTTAGGGTTAGGGTTAGGGTTAGGGTTAGGGTTAGGGTTAGGGTTAGGGTTAGGGTTAGGGTTAGGGTTAGGGTTAGGGTTAGGGTTAGGGTTAGGGTTAGGGTTAGGGTTAGGGTTAGGGTTAGGGTTAGGGTTAGGGTTAGGGTTAGGGTTAGGGTTAGGGTTAGGGTTAGGGTTAGGGTTAGGGTTAGGGTTAGGGTTAGGGTTAGGGTTAGGGTTAGGGTTAGGGTTAGGGTTAGGGTTAGGGTTAGGGTTAGGGTTAGGGTTAGGGTTAGGGTTAGGGTTAGGGTTAGGGTTAGGGTTAGGGTTAGGGTTAGGGTTAGGGTTAGGGTTAGGGTTAGGGTTAGGGTTAGGGTTAGGGTTAGGGTTAGGGTTAGGGTTAGGGTTAGGGTTAGGGTTAGGGTTAGGGTTAGGGTTAGGGTTAGGGTTAGGGTTAGGGTTAGGGTTAGGGTTAGGGTTAGGGTTAGGGTTAGGGTTAGGGTTAGGGTTAGGGTTAGGGTTAGGGTTAGGGTTAGGGTTAGGGTTAGGGTTAGGGTTAGGGTTAGGGTTAGGGTTAGGGTTAGGGTTAGGGTTAGGGTTAGGGTTAGGGTTAGGGTTAGGGTTAGGGTTAGGGTTAGGGTTAGGGTTAGGGTTAGGGTTAGGGTTAGGGTTAGGGTTAGGGTTAGGGTTAGGGTTAGGGTTAGGGTTAGGGTTAGGGTTAGGGTTAGGGTTAGGGTTAGGGTTAGGGTTAGGGTTAGGGTTAGGGTTAGGGTTAGGGTTAGGGTTAGGGTTAGGGTTAGGGTTAGGGTTAGGGTTAGGGTTAGGGTTAGGGTTAGGGTTAGGGTTAGGGTTAGGGTTAGGGTTAGGGTTAGGGTTAGGGTTAGGGTTAGGGTTAGGGTTAGGGTTAGGGTTAGGGTTAGGGTTAGGGTTAGGGTTAGGGTTAGGGTTAGGGTTAGGGTTAGGGTTAGGGTTAGGGTTAGGGTTAGGGTTAGGGTTAGGGTTAGGGTTAGGGTTAGGGTTAGGGTTAGGGTTAGGGTTAGGGTTAGGGTTAGGGTTAGGGTTAGGGTTAGGGTTAGGGTTAGGGTTAGGGTTAGGGTTAGGGTTAGGGTTAGGGTTAGGGTTAGGGTTAGGGTTAGGGTTAGGGTTAGGGTTAGGGTTAGGGTTAGGGTTAGGGTTAGGGTTAGGGTTAGGGTTAGGGTTAGGGTTAGGGTTAGGGTTAGGGTTAGGGTTAGGGTTAGGGTTAGGGTTAGGGTTAGGGTTAGGGTTAGGGTTAGGGTTAGGGTTAGGGTTAGGGTTAGGGTTAGGGTTAGGGTTAGGGTTAGGGTTAGGGTTAGGGTTAGGGTTAGGGTTAGGGTTAGGGTTAGGGTTAGGGTTAGGGTTAGGGTTAGGGTTAGGGTTAGGGTTAGGGTTAGGGTTAGGGTTAGGGTTAGGGTTAGGGTTAGGGTTAGGGTTAGGGTTAGGGTTAGGGTTAGGGTTAGGGTTAGGGTTAGGGTTAGGGTTAGGGTTAGGGTTAGGGTTAGGGTTAGGGTTAGGGTTAGGGTTAGGGTTAGGGTTAGGGTTAGGGTTAGGGTTAGGGTTAGGGTTAGGGTTAGGGTTAGGGTTAGGGTTAGGGTTAGGGTTAGGGTTAGGGTTAGGGTTAGGGTTAGGGTTAGGGTTAGGGTTAGGGTTAGGGTTAGGGTTAGGGTTAGGGTTAGGGTTAGGGTTAGGGTTAGGGTTAGGGTTAGGGTTAGGGTTAGGGTTAGGGTTAGGGTTAGGGTTAGGGTTAGGGTTAGGGTTAGGGTTAGGGTTAGGGTTAGGGTTAGGGTTAGGGTTAGGGTTAGGGTTAGGGTTAGGGTTAGGGTTAGGGTTAGGGTTAGGGTTAGGGTTAGGGTTAGGGTTAGGGTTAGGGTTAGGGTTAGGGTTAGGGTTAGGGTTAGGGTTAGGGTTAGGGTTAGGGTTAGGGTTAGGGTTAGGGTTAGGGTTAGGGTTAGGGTTAGGGTTAGGGTTAGGGTTAGGGTTAGGGTTAGGGTTAGGGTTAGGGTTAGGGTTAGGGTTAGGGTTAGGGTTAGGGTTAGGGTTAGGGTTAGGGTTAGGGTTAGGGTTAGGGTTAGGGTTAGGGTTAGGGTTAGGGTTAGGGTTAGGGTTAGGGTTAGGGTTAGGGTTAGGGTTAGGGTTAGGGTTAGGGTTAGGGTTAGGGTTAGGGTTAGGGTTAGGGTTAGGGTTAGGGTTAGGGTTAGGGTTAGGGTTAGGGTTAGGGTTAGGGTTAGGGTTAGGGTTAGGGTTAGGGTTAGGGTTAGGGTTAGGGTTAGGGTTAGGGTTAGGGTTAGGGTTAGGGTTAGGGTTAGGGTTAGGGTTAGGGTTAGGGTTAGGGTTAGGGTTAGGGTTAGGGTTAGGGTTAGGGTTAGGGTTAGGGTTAGGGTTAGGGTTAGGGTTAGGGTTAGGGTTAGGGTTAGGGTTAGGGTTAGGGTTAGGGTTAGGGTTAGGGTTAGGGTTAGGGTTAGGGTTAGGGTTAGGGTTAGGGTTAGGGTTAGGGTTAGGGTTAGGGTTAGGGTTAGGGTTAGGGTTAGGGTTAGGGTTAGGGTTAGGGTTAGGGTTAGGGTTAGGGTTAGGGTTAGGGTTAGGGTTAGGGTTAGGGTTAGGGTTAGGGTTAGGGTTAGGGTTAGGGTTAGGGTTAGGGTTAGGGTTAGGGTTAGGGTTAGGGTTAGGGTTAGGGTTAGGGTTAGGGTTAGGGTTAGGGTTAGGGTTAGGGTTAGGGTTAGGGTTAGGGTTAGGGTTAGGGTTAGGGTTAGGGTTAGGGTTAGGGTTAGGGTTAGGGTTAGGGTTAGGGTTAGGGTTAGGGTTAGGGTTAGGGTTAGGGTTAGGGTTAGGGTTAGGGTTAGGGTTAGGGTTAGGGTTAGGGTTAGGGTTAGGGTTAGGGTTAGGGTTAGGGTTAGGGTTAGGGTTAGGGTTAGGGTTAGGGTTAGGGTTAGGGTTAGGGTTAGGGTTAGGGTTAGGGTTAGGGTTAGGGTTAGGGTTAGGGTTAGGGTTAGGGTTAGGGTTAGGGTTAGGGTTAGGGTTAGGGTTAGGGTTAGGGTTAGGGTTAGGGTTAGGGTTAGGGTTAGGGTTAGGGTTAGGGTTAGGGTTAGGGTTAGGGTTAGGGTTAGGGTTAGGGTTAGGGTTAGGGTTAGGGTTAGGGTTAGGGTTAGGGTTAGGGTTAGGGTTAGGGTTAGGGTTAGGGTTAGGGTTAGGGTTAGGGTTAGGGTTAGGGTTAGGGTTAGGGTTAGGGTTAGGGTTAGGGTTAGGGTTAGGGTTAGGGTTAGGGTTAGGGTTAGGGTTAGGGTTAGGGTTAGGGTTAGGGTTAGGGTTAGGGTTAGGGTTAGGGTTAGGGTTAGGGTTAGGGTTAGGGTTAGGGTTAGGGTTAGGGTTAGGGTTAGGGTTAGGGTTAGGGTTAGGGTTAGGGTTAGGGTTAGGGTTAGGGTTAGGGTTAGGGTTAGGGTTAGGGTTAGGGTTAGGGTTAGGGTTAGGGTTAGGGTTAGGGTTAGGGTTAGGGTTAGGGTTAGGGTTAGGGTTAGGGTTAGGGTTAGGGTTAGGGTTAGGGTTAGGGTTAGGGTTAGGGTTAGGGTTAGGGTTAGGGTTAGGGTTAGGGTTAGGGTTAGGGTTAGGGTTAGGGTTAGGGTTAGGGTTAGGGTTAGGGTTAGGGTTAGGGTTAGGGTTAGGGTTAGGGTTAGGGTTAGGGTTAGGGTTAGGGTTAGGGTTAGGGTTAGGGTTAGGGTTAGGGTTAGGGTTAGGGTTAGGGTTAGGGTTAGGGTTAGGGTTAGGGTTAGGGTTAGGGTTAGGGTTAGGGTTAGGGTTAGGGTTAGGGTTAGGGTTAGGGTTAGGGTTAGGGTTAGGGTTAGGGTTAGGGTTAGGGTTAGGGTTAGGGTTAGGGTTAGGGTTAGGGTTAGGGTTAGGGTTAGGGTTAGGGTTAGGGTTAGGGTTAGGGTTAGGGTTAGGGTTAGGGTTAGGGTTAGGGTTAGGGTTAGGGTTAGGGTTAGGGTTAGGGTTAGGGTTAGGGTTAGGGTTAGGGTTAGGGTTAGGGTTAGGGTTAGGGTTAGGGTTAGGGTTAGGGTTAGGGTTAGGGTTAGGGTTAGGGTTAGGGTTAGGGTTAGGGTTAGGGTTAGGGTTAGGGTTAGGGTTAGGGTTAGGGTTAGGGTTAGGGTTAGGGTTAGGGTTAGGGTTAGGGTTAGGGTTAGGGTTAGGGTTAGGGTTAGGGTTAGGGTTAGGGTTAGGGTTAGGGTTAGGGTTAGGGTTAGGGTTAGGGTTAGGGTTAGGGTTAGGGTTAGGGTTAGGGTTAGGGTTAGGGTTAGGGTTAGGGTTAGGGTTAGGGTTAGGGTTAGGGTTAGGGTTAGGGTTAGGGTTAGGGTTAGGGTTAGGGTTAGGGTTAGGGTTAGGGTTAGGGTTAGGGTTAGGGTTAGGGTTAGGGTTAGGGTTAGGGTTAGGGTTAGGGTTAGGGTTAGGGTTAGGGTTAGGGTTAGGGTTAGGGTTAGGGTTAGGGTTAGGGTTAGGGTTAGGGTTAGGGTTAGGGTTAGGGTTAGGGTTAGGGTTAGGGTTAGGGTTAGGGTTAGGGTTAGGGTTAGGGTTAGGGTTAGGGTTAGGGTTAGGGTTAGGGTTAGGGTTAGGGTTAGGGTTAGGGTTAGGGTTAGGGTTAGGGTTAGGGTTAGGGTTAGGGTTAGGGTTAGGGTTAGGGTTAGGGTTAGGGTTAGGGTTAGGGTTAGGGTTAGGGTTAGGGTTAGGGTTAGGGTTAGGGTTAGGGTTAGGGTTAGGGTTAGGGTTAGGGTTAGGGTTAGGGTTAGGGTTAGGGTTAGGGTTAGGGTTAGGGTTAGGGTTAGGGTTAGGGTTAGGGTTAGGGTTAGGGTTAGGGTTAGGGTTAGGGTTAGGGTTAGGGTTAGGGTTAGGGTTAGGGTTAGGGTTAGGGTTAGGGTTAGGGTTAGGGTTAGGGTTAGGGTTAGGGTTAGGGTTAGGGTTAGGGTTAGGGTTAGGGTTAGGGTTAGGGTTAGGGTTAGGGTTAGGGTTAGGGTTAGGGTTAGGGTTAGGGTTAGGGTTAGGGTTAGGGTTAGGGTTAGGGTTAGGGTTAGGGTTAGGGTTAGGGTTAGGGTTAGGGTTAGGGTTAGGGTTAGGGTTAGGGTTAGGGTTAGGGTTAGGGTTAGGGTTAGGGTTAGGGTTAGGGTTAGGGTTAGGGTTAGGGTTAGGGTTAGGGTTAGGGTTAGGGTTAGGGTTAGGGTTAGGGTTAGGGTTAGGGTTAGGGTTAGGGTTAGGGTTAGGGTTAGGGTTAGGGTTAGGGTTAGGGTTAGGGTTAGGGTTAGGGTTAGGGTTAGGGTTAGGGTTAGGGTTAGGGTTAGGGTTAGGGTTAGGGTTAGG